>NC_084636.1:20147601-20322601 GCF_033978795.1 Nerophis ophidion
TCATATTGAGTAAAAAACTACTTTTTGCATTTGCAAGATTTAAAAAAGCATATGTTCGTGTAAAACTCCCAAAGATGCATTATTTCAGGCATTATTAGCCATTTTCCATGTGTGGTGTAGGAGTTATGTTTAAATAACTGTCATATTGAGTGTTACAGTATACAGTCATATTGAGTAATACCTCATTTTTGTATTTGCAAACCATAGAAAAACAGCTGTATCTAGTAAAACTCACATGTATTCAATATCACAGGCATTTTTAGACACTTTGCACGTTTGGATTAGGAATTATGTTGGAATACATTTTTATTGCTTTATTCGCATTATCTCAGGATTCTAAGTACATTACTGTCAAATTGAGTAAAACATTACTTTTTGTTTTTGCAAACGGTACCAAATGTTTTTTTTTCAGGAAAACTCTCAAAGATGCATTTCTTCAGGCATTATTAGACATATTGCATGTGTATTTTTGGAGTTATGTTTCATAAACTGACATTTTGAGTTTGACCAATATAAGGCCAGTAAAACCTGATTTTGTATTTTTGAACCTTTCCAAAATACCTGATTCCGGTCAAACTCACATAAATTCAATATTACAGGCTTTTTAGACACATTTCATGTTTGGTTTTGGAGTTATGATTATAAACCTTTCATATTTAGGTTGACAGTCACACTGTTATATTGAATAAAAAACTAAGTTGTGTCTTTAGAAACCTTACAAAAGATCATTTTTCTAGTACTACTAACAAAAATACATATCTCTAGGCATTATAGCCATTTTGCATGTGTTGTTTAGAAGTTATGTTTGAATACATTTTTATTGCTTTTTTCGCATTATCTCAGGATTCTAAGAACATTACAGTCATATTGAGTAAAAAACTACTTTTTGCATTTGCAAGATTTAAAAAGCATATGTTTCGAGTAAAACTCCCAAGATGCATTATTTCAGGCATTATTAGCCATTTTCCATGTGTGGTGTAGGAGTTATGTTTAAATAACTGTCATATTGAGTGTTACAGTATACAGTCATATTGAGTAATACCTCATTTTTGTATTTGCAAACCATAGAAAAACAACTGTATCTAGTAAAACTCACATGTATTCAATATCACAGGCATTTTTAGACACTTTGCACGTTTGGATTAGGAATTATGTTGGAATACATTTTTATTGCTTTATTCGCATTATCTCAGGATTCTAAGTACATTACTGTCAAATTGAGTAAAACATTACTTTTTGTTTTTGCAAACGGTACCAAATGTTTTTTTTTTCAGGAAAACTCTCAAAGATGCATTTCTTCAGGCATTATTAGACATATTGCATGTGTATTTTTGGAGTTATGTTTCATAAACTGACATTTTGAGTTTGACCAATATGAGGCCAGTAAAACCTGATTTTTGTATTTTTGAACCTTTCCAAAATACCTGATTCAGGTCAAACTCACATAAATTCAATATTACAGGCTTTTTTAGACAAATTTCATGTTTGGTTTTGAAGTTATGATTATAAACCTTTCATATTTAGGTTGACAGTCACACTGTTATATTGAATAAAAAAACTAACTTGTGTCTTTAGAAACCTTACAAAAGATAATTTTTCTAGTACTACTACCAAAAATACATATCTCTAGGCATTATTAGCCATTTTGCATGTGTTGTTTAGAAGTTATGTTTGAATACATTTTTATTGCTTTTTTCGCATTATCTCAGGATTCTAAGAACATTATAGTCATATTGAGTAAAAAACTACTTTTGCATTTGCAAGATTTAAAAAAAGCATATGTTTCGAGTAAAACTCCCAAAGATGCATTATTTCAGGCATTATTAGCCATTTTCCATGTGTGGTGTAGGAGTTATGTTTAAATAACTGCCATATTGAGTGTTACAGTATACAGTCATATTGAGTAATACCTCATTTTTGTATTTGCAAACCATAGAAAAACAACTGTATCTAGTAAAACTCACATGTATTCAATAACACAGGCATTTTTAGACACTTTGCACGTTTGGATTAGGTATTATGTTGGAATACATTTTTATTGCTTTATTCGCATTATCTCAGGATTCTAAGTACATTACTGTCAAATTGAGTAAAACATTACTTTTTGTTTTTGCAAACGGTACCAAATGTTTTTTTTTTCAGGAAAACTCTCAAAGATGCATTTCTTCAGGCATTATTAGACATATTGCATATGTATTTTTGGAGTTATGTTTCATAACTGACATTTTGAGTTTGACCAATATGAGGCCAGTAAAACCTGATTTTTGTATTTTTGAACCTTTCCAAAATACCTGATTCAGGTCAAACTCACATAAATTCAATATTACAGGCTTTTTTAGACAAAGTTCATGTTTGGTTTTGGAGTTATGATTATAAACCTTTCATATTTAGGTTGACAGTCACACTGTTATATTGAATAAAAAAACTAACTTGTGTCTTTAGAAACCTCACAAAAGATCATTTTTCTAGTACTACTAACAAAAATACATATCTCTAGGCATTATTAGCCATTTTGCATGTGTTGTTTAGAAGTTATGTTTGAATACATTTTTATTGGTTTTTTCGCATTATCTCAGGATTCTAAGAACATTACAGTCATATTGAGTAAAAAACTACTTTTTGCATTTGCAAGATTTAAAAAAGCATATGTTCGAGTAAACTCCCAAAGATGCATTATTTCAGGCATTATTAGCCATTTTCCATGTGTGGTGTAGGAGTTATGTTTAAATAACTGTCATATTGAGTGTTACAGTATACAGTCATATTGAGTAATACCTCATTTTTGTATTTGCAAACCATAGAAAAACAACTGTATCTAGTAAAACTCACATGTATTCAATTTCACAGGCATTTTAGACTCTTTGCACGTTTGGATTAGGAATTATGTTGGAATACATTTTTATTGCTTTATTCGCATTATCTCAGGATTCTAAGTACATTACTGTCAAATTGAGTAAAACATTACTTTTTGTTTTTGCAAACGGTACCAAATGTTTTTTTTTCAGGAAAACTCTCAAAGATGCATTTCTTCAGGCATTATTAGACATATTGCATGTGTATTTTTGGAGTTATGTTTCATAACTGACATTTTGAGTTTGACCAATATGAGGCCAGTAAAACTGATTCTTGTATTTTTGAACCTTTCCAAAATACCTGATTCAGGTCAAACTCACATAAATTCAATATTACAGGCTTTTTTAGACAAAGTTCATGTTTGGTTTTGGAGTTATGATTATAAACCTTTCATATTTAGGTTGACAGTCACACTGTTATATTGAATAAAAAAACTAACTTGTGTCTTTAGAAACCTCACAAAATATCATTTTTTCTAGTACTATTAACAAAAATACATATCTCTAGGCATTATTAGCCATTTTGCATGTGTTGTTTAGAAGTTATGTTTGAATACATTTTTATTGCTTTTTTCGCATTATCTCAGGATTCTAAGAACATTATAGTCATATTGAGTAAAAAACTACTTTTTGCATTTGCAAGATTTAAAAAAGCATATGTTTCGAGCAAAACTCCCAAAGATGCATTATTTCAGGCATTATTAGCCATTTTCCATGTGTGGTGTAGGAGTTATGTTTAAATAACTGTCATATTGAGTGTTACAGTATACAGTCATATTGAGTAATACTCATTTTTGTATTTGCAAACCATATAAAAACAACTCTATCTAGTAAAACTCACATGTATTCAATATCACAGGCATTTTTAGACACTTTGCACGTTTGGATTAGGAATGATGTTGGAATACATTTTTATTGCTTTATTTGCATCATCTCAGGATTCTAAGTACATTACTGTCAAATTGAGTAAAACATTACTTTTTGTTTTTGCAAACGGTACCAAATGTTTTTTTTTTCAGGAAAACTCTCAAGATGCATTTCTTCAGGCATTATTAGACATATTGCATGTGTATTTTTGGAGTTATGTTTCATAAACTGACATTTTGAGTTTGACCAATATGAGGCCAGTAAAACCTGATTTTTGTATTTTTGAACCTTTCCAAAATACCTGATTCAGGTCAAACTCACATAAATTCAATATTACAGGCTTTTTTAGACAAAGTTCATGTTTGGTTTTGGAGTTATGATTATAAACCTTTCATATTTAGGTTGACAGTCACTCTGTTATATTGAATAAAAAAACTAACTTGTGTCTTTAGAAACCTTACAAAAGATAATTTTTCTAATACTACTAACAAAAATACATATCTCTAGGCATTATTAGCCATTTTGCATGTGTTGTTTAGAAGTTATGTTTGAATACATTTTTATTGCTTTTTTAGCATATCTCAGGATTCTAAGAACATTATAGTCATATTGAGTAAAAAACTACTTTTTGCATTTGCAAGATTTAAAAAAGCCTATGTTTCCAGTAGAACTCCCAAAGATGCATTATTTCAGGCATTATTAGCCATTTTCCATGTGTGGTGTAGGAGTTATGTTTTAATAACTGTCATATTGAGTGTTACGGTATACAGTCATATTGAGTAATACCTCATTTTTGTATTTGCAAACCATAGAAAAACAACTGTATCTAGTAAAACTCACATGTATTCAATATCACAGGCATTTTTAGACACTTTGCACGTTTGGATTAAGAATTATGTTGGAATACATTTTTATTGCTTTATTCGCATTATCTCAGGATTCTAAGTACATTACTGTCAAATTGAGTAAAACATTACTTTTTGTTTTTGCAAACGGTACCAAATGTTTTTTTTTCAGGAAAACTCTCAAAGATGCATTTCTTCAGGCATTATTAGACATATTGCATGTGTATTTTTGGAGTTATGTTTCATAAACTGACATTTTGAGTTTGACCAATATAAGGCCAGTAAAACCTGATTTTTGTATTTTTGAACCTTTCCAAAATACCTGATTCCGGTCAAACTCACATAAATTCAATATTACAGGCTTTTTTAGACACATTTCATGTTTGGTTTTGGAGTTATGATTATAAACCTTTCATATTTAGGTTGACAGTCACACTGTTATATTGAATAAAAAAACTAAGTTGTGTCTTTAGAAACCTTACAAAAGATAATTTTTCTAGTACTACTAACAAAAATACATATCTCTAGGCATTATTAGCCATTTTGCATGTGTTGTTTAGAAGTTATGTTTGAATACATTTTTATTGCTTTTTTCGCATTATCTCAGGATTCTAAGAACATTACAGTCATATTGAGTAAAAAACTACTTTTTGCATTTGCAAGATTTAAAAAAGCATATGTTTCGAGTAAAACTCCCAAAGATGCATTATTTCAGGCATTATTAGCCATTTTCCATGTGTGGTGTAGGAGTTATGTTTAAATAACTGTCATATTGAGTGTTACAGTATACAGTCATATTGAGTAATACCTCATTTTTGTATTTGCAAACCATAAAAAAACAACTGTATCTAGTAAAACTCACATGTATTCAATATCACAGGCATTTTTAGACACTTTGCACGTTTGGATTAGGAATTATGTTGGAATACATTTTTATTGCTTTATTCGCATTATCTCAGGATTCTAAGTACATTACTGTCAAATTGAGTAAAACATTACTTTTTGTTTTTGCAAACGGTACCAAATGTTTTTTTTTTCAGGAAAACTCTCAAAGATGCATTTCTTCAGGCATTATTAGACATATTGCATATGTATTTTTGGAGTTATGTTTCATAAACTGACATTTTGAGTTTGACCAATATGAGGCCAGTAAAACCAGATTTTTGTATTTTTGAACCTTTCCAAAATACCTGATTCAGGTCAAACTCACATAAATTCAATATTACAGGCTTTTTTAGACAAAGTTCATGTTTGGTTTTGGAGTTATGATTATAAACCTTTCATATTTAGGTTGACAGTCACTCTGTTATATTGAATAAAAAAACTAACTTGTGTCTTTAGAAACCTTACAAAAGATACTTTTTCTAGTACTACTAACAAAAATACATATCTCTAGGCATTATTAGCCATTTTGCATGTGTTGTTTAGAAGTTATGTTTGAATACATTTTTATTGCTTTTTTCGCATTATCTCAGGATTCTAAGAACATTATAGTCATATTGAGTAAAAAACTACTTTTTGCATTTGCAAGATTTAAAAAAAGCATATGTTTCGTGTAAAACTCCCAAAGATGCATTATTTCAGGCATTATTAGCCATTTTCCATGTGTGGTGTAGGAGTTATGTTTAAATAACTGTCATATTGAGTGTTACAGTATACAGTCATATTGAGTAATACCTCATTTTTGTATTTGCAAACCATAGAAAAACAGCTGTATCTAGTAAAACTCACATGTATTCAATATCACAGGCATTTTTAGACACTTTGCACGTTTGGATTAGGAATTATGTTGGAATACATTTTTATTGCTTTATTCGCATTATCTCAGGATTCTAAGTACATTACTGTCAAATTGAGTAAAACATTACTTTTTGTTTTTGCAAACGGTACCAAATGTTTTTTTTTTCAGGAAAACTCTCAAATATGCATTTCTTCAGGCATTATTAGACATATTGCATGTGTATTTTTGGAGTTATGTTTCATAAACTGACATTTTGAGTTTGACCAATATGAGGCCAGTAAAACCTGATTTTTGTATTTTTGAACCTTTCCAAAATACCTGATTCAGGTCAAACTCACATAAATTCAATATTACAGGCTTTTTTAGACAAATTTCATGTTTGGTTTTGAAGTTATGATTATAAACCTTTCATATTTAGGTTGACAGTCACACTGTTATATTGAATAAAAAAACTAACTTGTGTCTTTAGAAACCTTACAAAAGATCATTTTTCTAGTACTACTAACAAAAATACATATCTCTAGGCATTATTAGCCATTTTGCATGTGTTGTTTAGAAGTTATGTTTGAATACATTTTTATTGCTTTTTTCGCATTATCTCAGGATTCTAAGAACATTATAGTCATATTGAGTAAAAAACTACTTTTTGCATTTGCAAGATTTAAAAAAGCATATGTTTCGAGTAAAACTCCCAAAGATGCATTATTTCAGGCATTATTAGCCATTTTCCATGTGTGGTGTAGGAGTTATGTTTAAATAACTGTCATATTGAGTGTTACAGTATACAGTCATATTGAGTAATACCTCATTTTTGTATTTGCAAACCATAGAAAAACAACTGTATCTAGTAAAACTCACATGTATTCAATATCACAGGCATTTTTAGACACTTTGCACGTTTGGAATAGGTATTATGTTGGAATACATTTTTATTGCTTTATTCGCATTATCTCAGGATTCTAAGTACATTACTGTCAAATTGAGTAAAACATTACTTTTTGTTTTTGCAAACGGTACCAAATGTTTTTTTTTTCAGGAAAACTCTCAAAGATGCATTTCTTCAGGCATTATTAGACATATTGCATATGTATTTTTGGAGTTATGTTTCATAAACTGACATTTTGAGTTTGACCAATATGAGGCCAGTAAAACCTGATTTTTGTATTTTTGAACCTTTCCAAAATACCTGATTCAGGTCAAACTCACATAAATTCAATATTACAGGCTTTTTTAGACAAAGTTCATGTTTGGTTTTGGAGTTATGATTATAAACCTTTCATATTTAGGTTGACAGTCACTCTGTTATATTGAATAAAAAAACTAAGTTGTGTCTTTAGAAACCTTACAAAAGATACTTTTTCTAGTACTACTAAAAAAAATACATATCTCTAGGCATTATTAGCCATTTTGCATGTGTTGTTTAGAAGTTATGTTTGAATACATTTTTATTGCTTTTTTCACATTATCTCAGGATTCTAAGAACATTACAGTCATATTGAGTAAAAAACTACTTTTTGCATTTGCAAGATTTAAAAAAGCATATGTTTCGAGTAAAACTCCCAAAGATGCATTATTTCAGGCATTATTAGCCATTTTCCATGTGTGGTGTAGGAGTTATGTTTAAATAACTGTCATATTGAGTGTTACAGTATACAGTCATATTGAGTAATACCTCATTTTTGTATTTGCAAACCATAGAAAAACAACTGTATCTAGTAAAACTCACATGTATTCAATTTCACAGGCATTTTTAGACTCTTTGCACGTTTGGATTAGGAATTATGTTGGAATACATTTTTATTGCTTTATTCGCATTATCTCAGGATTCTAAGTACATTACTGTCAAATTGAGTAAAACATTACTTTTTGTTTTTGCAAACGGTACCAAATGTTTTTTTTTCAGGAAAACTCTCAATGATGCATTTCTTCAGGCATTATTAGACATATTGCATGTGTATTTTTGGAGTTATGTTTCATAAACTGACATTTTGAGTTTGACCAATATAAGGCCAGTAAAACCTGATTTTTGTATTTTTGAACCTTTCCAAAATACCTGATTCCGGTCAAACTCACATAAATTCAATATTACAGGCTTTTTTAGACACATTTCATGTTTGGTTTTGGAGTTATGATTATAAACCTTTCATATTTAGGTTGACAGTCACACTGTTATATTGAATAAAAAAACTAACTTGTGTCTTTAGAAACCTTACAAAAGATCATTTTTCTAGTACTACTAACAAAAATACATATCTCTAGGCATTATTAGCCATTTTGCATGTGTTGTTTAGAAGTTATGTTTGAATACATTTTTATTGCTTTTTTCGCATTATCTCAGGATTCTAAGAACATTACAGTCATATTGAGTAAAAAACTACTTTTTGCATTTGCAAGATTTAAAAAAGCATATGTTTCGAGTAAAACTCCCAAAGATGCATTATTTCAGGCATTATTAGCCATTTTCCATGTGTGGTGTAGGAGTTATGTTTAAATAACTGTCATATTGAGTGTTACAGTATACAGTCATATTGAGTAATACCTCATTTTTGTATTTGCAAACCATAGAAAAACAACTGTATCTAGTAAAACTCACATGTATTCAATATCACAGGCATTTTTAGACACTTTGCACGTTTGGATTAGGAATTATGTTGGAATACATTTTTATTGCTTTATTCGCATTATCTCAGGATTCTAAGTACATTACTGTCAAATTGAGTAAAACATTACTTTTTGTTTTTGCAAACGGTACCAAATGTTTTTTTTTTCAGGAAAACTCTCAAAGATGCATTTCTTCAGGCATTATTAGACATATTGCATGTGTATTTTTGGAGTTATGTTTCATAAACTGACATTTTGAGTTTCACCAATATGAGGCCAGTAAAACCTGATTTTTGTATTTTTGAACCTTTCCAAAATACCTGATTCAGGTCAAACTCACATAAATTCAATATTACAGGCTTTTTTAGACAAATTTCATGTTTGGTTTTGAAGTTATGATTATAAACCTTTCATATTTAGGTTGACAGTCACACTGTTATATTGAATAAAAAAACTAACTTGTGTCTTTAGAAACCTTACAAAAGATCATTTTTCTAGTACTACTAACAAAAATACATATCTCTAGGCATTATTAGCCATTTTGCATGTGTTGTTTAGAAGTTATGTTTGAATACATTTTTATTGCTTTTTTCGCATTATCTCAGGATTCTAAGAACATTATAGTCATATTGAGTAAAAAACTACTTTTTGCATTTGCAAGATTTAAAAAAGCATATGTTTCGAGTAAAACTCCCAAAGATGCATTATTTCAGGCATTATTAGCCATTTTCCATGTGTGGTGTAGGAGTTATGTTTAAATAACTGTCATATTGAGTGTTACAGTATACAGTCATATTGAGTAATACCTCATTTTTGTATTTGCAAACCATAGAAAAACAACTGTATCTAGTAAAACTCACATGTATTCAATATCACAGGCATTTTTAGACACTTTGCAAGTTTGGATTAGGTATTATGTTGGAATACATTTTTATTGCTTTATTCGCATTATCTCAGGATTCTAAGTACATTACTGTCAAATTGAGTAAAACATTACTTTTTGTTTTTGCAAACGGTACCAAATGTTTTTTTTTTCAGGAAAACTCTCAAAGATGCATTTCTTTAGGCATTATTAGACATATTGCATGTGTATTTTTGGAGTTATGTTTCATAAACTGACATTTTGAGTTTGACCAATATAAGGCCAGTAAAACCTGATTTTTGTATTTTTGAACCTTTCCAAAATACCTGATTCCGGTCAAACTCACATAAATTCAATATTACAGGCTTTTTTAGACACATTTCATGTTTGGTTTTGGAGTTATGATTATAAACCTTTCATATTTAGGTTGACAGTCACACTGTTATATTGAATAAAAAAACTAAGTTGTGTCTTTAGAAACCTTACAAAAGATCATTTTTCTAGTACTACTAACAAAAATACATATCTCTAGGCATTATTAGCCATTTTGCATGTGTTGTTTAGAAGTTACGTTTGAATACATTTTTATTGCTTTTTTTCGCATTATCTCAGGATTCTAAGAACATTACAGTCATATTGAGTAAAAAACTACTTTTTGCATTTGCAAGATTTAAAAAAGCATATGTTTCGAGTAAAACTCCCAAAGATGCATTATTTCAGGCATTATTAGCCATTTTCCATGTGTGGTGTAGGAGTTTTGTTTAAATAACTGTCATATTGAGTGTTACAGTATACAGTCATATTGAGTAATACCTCATTTTTGTATTTGCAAACCATAGAAAAACAACTGTATCTAGTAAAACTCACATGTATTCAATTTCACAGGCATTTTTAGACTCTTTGCACGTTTGGATTAGGAATTATGTTGGAATACATTTTTATTGCTTTATTCGCATTATCTCAGGATTCTAAGTACATTACTGTCAAATTGAGTAAAACATTACTTTTTGTTTTTGCAAACGGTACCAAATGTTTTTTTTCAGGAAAACTCTCAAAGATGCATTTCTTCAGGCATTATTAGACATATTGCATGTGTATTTTTGGAGTTATGTTTCATAAACTGACATTTTGAGTTTGACCAATATGAGGCCAGTAAAACCTGATTCTTGTATTTTTGAACCTTTCCAAAATACCTGATTCAGGTCAAACTCACATAAATTCAATATTACAGGCTTTTTTAGACAAAGTTCATGTTTGGTTTTGGAGTTATGATTATAAACCTTTCATATTTAGGTTGACAGTCACACTGTTATATTGAATAAAAAAACTAACTTGTGTCTTTAGAAACCTCACAAAAGATCATTTTTCTAGTACTACTAACAAAAATACATATCTCTAGGCATTATTAGCCATTTTGCATGTGTTGTTTAGAAGTTATGTTTGAATACATTTTTATTGCTTTTTTCGCATTATCTCAGGATTCTAAGAACATTACAGTCATATTGAGTAAAAAACTACTTTTTGCATTTGCAAGATTTAAAAAAGCATATGTTTCGAGTAAAACTCCCAAAGATGCATTATTTCAGGCATTATTAGCCATTTTCCATGTGTGGTGTAGGAGTTATGTTTAAATAACTGTCATATTGAGTGTTACAGTATACAGTCATATTGAGTAATACCTCATTTTTGTATTTGCAAACCATAGAAAAACAACTGTATCTAGTAAAACTCACATGTATTCAATATCACAGGCATTTTTAGACTCTTTGCACGTTTGGATTAGGAATTATGTTGGAATACATTTTTATTGCTTTATTCGCATTATCTCAGGATTCTAAGTACATTACTGTCAAATTGAGTAAAACATTACTTTTTGTTTTTGCAAACGGTACCAAATGTTTTTTTTCAGGAAAACTCTCAAAGATGCATTTCTTCAGGCATTATTAGACATATTGCATGTGTATTTTTGGAGTTATGTTTCATAAACTGACATTTTGAGTTTGACCAATATGAGGCCAGTAAAACCTGATTTTTGTATTTTTGAACCTTTCCAAAATACCTGATTCAGGTCAAACTCACATAAATTCAATATTACAGGCATTTTTAGACAAAGTTCATGTTTGGTTTTGGAGTTATGATTATAAACCTTTCATATTTAGGTTGACAGTCACACTGTTATATTGAATAAAAAAACTAACTTGTGTCTTTAGAAACCTTACAAAAGATCATTTTTCTAGTACTACTAACAAAAATACATATCTCTAGGCATTATTAGCCATTTTGCATGTGTTGTTTAGAAGTTATGTTTGAATACATTTTTATTGCTTTTTTCGCATTATCTCAGGATTCTAAGAACATTATAGTCATATTGAGTAAAAAACTACTTTTTGCATTTGCAAGATTTAAAAAAGCATATGTTTCGAGTAAAACTCCCAAAGGTGCATTATTTCAGGCATTATTAGCCATTTTCCATGTGTGGTGTAGGAGTTATGTTTAAATAACTGTCATATTGAGTGTTACAGTATACAGTCATATTGAGTAATACCTCATTTTTGTATTTGCAAACCATAGAAAAACAACTGTATCTAGTAAAACTCACATGTATTCAATATCACAGGCATTTTTAGACTCTTTGCACGTTTGGATTAGGAATTATGTTGGAATACATTTTTATTGCTTTATTCGCATTATCTCAGGATTCTAAGTACATTACTGTCAAATTGAGTAAAACATTACTTTTTGTTTTTGCAAACGGTACCAAATGTTTTTTTTCAGGAAAACTCTCAAAGATGCATTTCTTCAGGCATTATTAGACATATTGCATGTGTATTTTTGGAGTTATGTTTCATAAACTGACATTTTGAGTTTGACCAATATGAGGCCAGTAAAACCTGATTTTTGTATTTTTGAACCTTTCCAAAATACCTGATTCAGGTCAAACTCACATAAATTCAATATTACAGGCATTTTTAGACAAAGTTCATGTTTGGTTTTGGAGTTATGATTATAAACCTTTCATATTTAGGTTGACAGTCACACTGTT
The DNA here is from genome assembly GCF_033978795.1 of Nerophis ophidion. Classification (NCBI taxonomy): domain Eukaryota; kingdom Metazoa; phylum Chordata; class Actinopteri; order Syngnathiformes; family Syngnathidae; genus Nerophis; species Nerophis ophidion. The sequence goes on from NC_084636.1 coordinate 20,160,413, forward strand.
ATATTGAATAAAAAAACTAACTTGTGTCTTTAGAAACCTTACAAAAGATCATTTTTCTAGTACTACTAACAAAAATACATATCTCTAGGCATTATTAGCCATTTTGCATGTGTTGTTTAGAAGTTATGTTTGAATACATTTTTATTGCTTTTTTCGAATTATCTCAGGATTCTAAGAACATTATAGTCATATTGAGTAAAAAACTACTTTTTGCATTTGCAAGATTTAAAAAAGCATATGTTTCGAGTAAAACTCCCAAAGATGCATTATTTCAGGCATTATTAGCCATTTTCCATGTGTGGTGTAGGAGTTATGTTTAAATAACTGTCATATTGAGTGTTACAGTATACAGTCATATTGAGTAATACCTCATTTTTGTATTTGCAAACCATAGAAAAACAACTGTATCTAGTAAAACTCACATGTATTCAATATCACAGGCATTTTTAGACACTTTGCACGTTTGGATTAGGTATTATGTTGGAATACATTTTTATTGCTTTATTCGCATTATCTCAGGATTCTAAGTACATTACTGTCAAATTGAGTAAAACATTACTTTTTGTTTTCGCAAACGGTACCAAATGTTTTTTTTTTCAGGACAACTCTCAAAGATGCATTTCTTCAGGCATTATTAGACATATTGCATGTGTATTTTTGGAGTTATGTTTCATAAACTGACATTTTGAGTTTGACCAATATGAGGCCAGTAAAACCTGATTTTTGTATTTTTGAACCTTTCCAAAATACCTGATTCAGGTCAAACTCACATAAATTCAATATTACAGGCTTTTTTAGACAAAGTTCATGTTTGGTTTTGGAGTTATGATTATAAACCTTTCATATTTAGGTTGACAGTCACTCTGTTATATTGAATAAAAAAACTAACTTGTGTCTTTAGAAACCTTACAAAAGATACTTTTTCTAGTACTACTAACAAAAATACATATCTCTAGGCATTATTAGCCATTTTGCATGTGTTGTTTAGAAGTTATGTTTGAATACATTTTTATTGCTTTTTTCGCATTATCTCAGGATTCTAAGAACATTATAGTCATATTGAGTAAAAAACTACTTTTTGCATTTGCAAGATTTAAAAAAGCATATGTTTTGTGTAAAACTCCCAAAGATGCATTATTTCAGGCATTATTAGCCATTTTCCATGTGTGGTGTAGGAGTTATGTTTAAATAACTGTCATATTGAGTGTTACAGTATACAGTCATATTGAGTAATACCTCATTTTTGTATTTGCAAACCATAGAAAAACAACTGTATCTAGTAAAACTCACATGTATTCAATATCACAGGCATTTTTAGACACTTTGCACGTTTGGATTAGGAATTATGTTGGAATATATTTTTATTGCTTTATTCGCATTATCTCAGGATTCTAAGTACATTACTGTCAAATTGAGTAAAACATTACTTTTTGTTTTTGCAAACGGTACCAAATGTTTTTTTTTCAGGAAAACTCTCAAAGATGCATTTCTTCAGGCATTATTAGACATATTGCATGTGTATTTTTGGAGTTATGTTTCATAAACTGACATTTTGAGTTTGACCAATATAAGGCCAGTAAAACCTGATTTTTGTATTTTTGAACCTTTCCAAAATACCTGATTCCGGTCAAACTCACATAAATTCAATATTACAGGCTTTTTTAGACACATTTCATGTTTGGTTTTGGAGTTATGATTATAAACCTTTCATATTTAGGTTGACAGTCACACTGTTATATTGAATAAAAAAACTAAGTTGTGTCTTTAGAAACCTTACAAAAGATCATTTTTCTAGTACTACTAACAAAAATACATATCTCTAGGCATTATTAGCCATTTTGCATGTGTTGTTTAGAAGTTATGTTTGAATACATTTTTATTGCTTTTTTCGCATTATCTCAGGATTCTAAGAACATTACAGTCATATTGAGTAAAAAACTACTTTTTGCATTTGCAAGATTTAAAAAAGCATATGTTTCGAGTAAAACTCCCAAAGATGCATTATTTCAGGCATTATTAGCCATTTTCCATGTGTGGTGTAGGAGTTATGTTTAAATAACTGTCATATTGAGTGTTACAGTATACAGTCATATTGAGTAATACCTCATTTTTGTATTTGCAAACCATAGAAAAACAACTGTATCTAGTAAAACTCACATGTATTCAATATCACAGGCATTTTTAGACACTTTGCACGTTTGGATTAGGAATTATGTTGGAATACATTTTTATTGCTTTATTCGCATTATCTCAGGATTCTAAGTACATTACTGTCAAATTGAGTAAAACATTACTTTTTGTTTTTGCAAACGGTACCAAATGTTTTTTTTTTCAGGAAAACTCTCAAAGATGCATTTCTTCAGGCATTATTAGACATATTGCATGTGTATTTTTGGAGTTATGTTTCATAAACTGACATTTTGAGTTTGACCAATATGAGGCCAGTAAAACCTGATTTTTGTATTTTTGAACCTTTCCAAAATACCTGATTCAGGTCAAACTCACATAAATTCAATATTACAGGCTTTTTTAGACAAATTTCATGTTTGGTTTTGAAGTTATGATTATAAACCTTTCATATTTAGGTTGACAGTCACACTGTTATATTGAATAAAAAAACTAACTTGTGTCTTTAGAAACCTTACAAAAGATAATTTTTCTAGTACTACTACCAAAAATACATATCTCTAGGCATTATTAGCCATTTTGCATGTGTTGTTTAGAAGTTATGTTTGAATACATTTTTATTGCTTTTTTCGCATTATCTCAGGATTCTAAGAACATTATAGTCATATTGAGTAAAAAACTACTTTTTGCATTTGCAAGATTTAAAAAAGCATATGTTTCGAGTAAAACTCCCAAAGATGCATTATTTCAGGCATTATTAGCCATTTTCCATGTGTGGTGTAGGAGTTATGTTTAAATAACTGCCATATTGAGTGTTACAGTATACAGTCATATTGAGTAATACCTCATTTTTGTATTTGCAAACCATAGAAAAACAACTGTATCTAGTAAAACTCACATGTATTCAATATCACAGGCATTTTTAGACACTTTGCACGTTTGGATTAGGTATTATGTTGGAATACATTTTTATTGCTTTATTCGCATTATCTCAGGATTCTAAGTACATTACTGTCAAATTGAGTAAAACATTACTTTTTGTTTTTGCAAACGGTACCAAATGTTTTTTTTTTCAGGAAAACTCTCAAAGATGCATTTCTTCAGGCATTATTAGACATATTGCATATGTATTTTTGGAGTTATGTTTCATAAACTGACATTTTGAGTTTGACCAATATGAGGCCAGTAAAACCTGATTTTTGTATTTTTGAACCTTTCCAAAATACCTGATTCAGGTCAAACTCACATAAATTCAATATTACAGGCTTTTTTAGACAAAGTTCATGTTTGGTTTTGGAGTTATGATTATAAACCTTTCATATTTAGGTTGACAGTCACACTGTTATATTGAATAAAAAAACTAACTTGTGTCTTTAGAAACCTCACAAAAGATCATTTTTCTAGTACTACTAACAAAAATACATATCTCTAGGCATTATTAGCCATTTTGCATGTGTTGTTTAGAAGTTATGTTTGAATACATTTTTATTGGTTTTTTCGCATTATCTCAGGATTCTAAGAACATTACAGTCATATTGAGTAAAAAACTACTTTTTGCATTTGCAAGATTTAAAAAAGCATATGTTTCGAGTAAAACTCCCAAAGATGCATTATTTCAGGCATTATTAGCCATTTTCCATGTGTGGTGTAGGAGTTATGTTTAAATAACTGTCATATTGAGTGTTACAGTATACAGTCATATTGAGTAATACCTCATTTTTGTATTTGCAAACCATAGAAAAACAACTGTATCTAGTAAAACTCACATGTATTCAATTTCACAGGCATTTTTAGACTCTTTGCACGTTTGGATTAGGAATTATGTTGGAATACATTTTTATTGCTTTATTCGCATTATCTCAGGATTCTAAGTACATTACTGTCAAATTGAGTAAAACATTACTTTTTGTTTTTGCAAACGGTACCAAATGTTTTTTTTTCAGGAAAACTCTCAAAGATGCATTTCTTCAGGCATTATTAGACATATTGCATGTGTATTTTTGGAGTTATGTTTCATAAACTGACATTTTGAGTTTGACCAATATGAGGCCAGTAAAACCTGATTCTTGTATTTTTGAACCTTTCCAAAATACCTGATTCAGGTCAAACTCACATAAATTCAATATTACAGGCTTTTTTAGACAAAGTTCATGTTTGGTTTTGGAGTTATGATTATAAACCTTTCATATTTAGGTTGACAGTCACACTGTTATATTGAATAAAAAAACTAACTTGTGTCTTTAGAAACCTCACAAAATATCATTTTTCTAGTACTATTAACAAAAATACATATCTCTAGGCATTATTAGCCATTTTGCATGTGTTGTTTAGAAGTTATGTTTGAATACATTTTTATTGCTTTTTTCGCATTATCTCAGGATTCTAAGAACATTATAGTCATATTGAGTAAAAAACTACTTTTTGCATTTGCAAGATTTAAAAAAGCATATGTTTCGAGCAAAACTCCCAAAGATGCATTATTTCAGGCATTATTAGCCATTTTCCATGTGTGGTGTAGGAGTTATGTTTAAATAACTGTCATATTGAGTGTTACAGTATACAGTCATATTGAGTAATACCTCATTTTTGTATTTGCAAACCATATAAAAACAACTCTATCTAGTAAAACTCACATGTATTCAATATCACAGGCATTTTTAGACACTTTGCACGTTTGGATTAGGAATGATGTTGGAATACATTTTTATTGCTTTATTTGCATCATCTCAGGATTCTAAGTACATTACTGTCAAATTGAGTAAAACATTACTTTTTGTTTTTGCAAACGGTACCAAATGTTTTTTTTTTCAGGAAAACTCTCAAAGATGCATTTCTTCAGGCATTATTAGACATATTGCATGTGTATTTTTGGAGTTATGTTTCATAAACTGACATTTTGAGTTTGACCAATATGAGGCCAGTAAAACCTGATTTTTGTATTTTTGAACCTTTCCAAAATACCTGATTCAGGTCAAACTCACATAAATTCAATATTACAGGCTTTTTTAGACAAAGTTCATGTTTGGTTTTGGAGTTATGATTATAAACCTTTCATATTTAGGTTGACAGTCACTCTGTTATATTGAATAAAAAAACTAACTTGTGTCTTTAGAAACCTTACAAAAGATAATTTTTCTAATACTACTAACAAAAATACATATCTCTAGGCATTATTAGCCATTTTGCATGTGTTGTTTAGAAGTTATGTTTGAATACATTTTTATTGCTTTTTTAGCATATCTCAGGATTCTAAGAACATTATAGTCATATTGAGTAAAAAACTACTTTTTGCATTTGCAAGATTTAAAAAAGCCTATGTTTCCAGTAGAACTCCCAAAGATGCATTATTTCAGGCATTATTAGCCATTTTCCATGTGTGGTGTAGGAGTTATGTTTTAATAACTGTCATATTGAGTGTTACGGTATACAGTCATATTGAGTAATACCTCATTTTTGTATTTGCAAACCATAGAAAAACAACTGTATCTAGTAAAACTCACATGTATTCAATATCACAGGCATTTTTAGACACTTTGCACGTTTGGATTAAGAATTATGTTGGAATACATTTTTATTGCTTTATTCGCATTATCTCAGGATTCTAAGTACATTACTGTCAAATTGAGTAAAACATTACTTTTTGTTTTTGCAAACGGTACCAAATGTTTTTTTTTCAGGAAAACTCTCAAAGATGCATTTCTTCAGGCATTATTAGACATATTGCATGTGTATTTTTGGAGTTATGTTTCATAAACTGACATTTTGAGTTTGACCAATATAAGGCCAGTAAAACCTGATTTTTGTATTTTTGAACCTTTCCAAAATACCTGATTCCGGTCAAACTCACATAAATTCAATATTACAGGCTTTTTTAGACACATTTCATGTTTGGTTTTGGAGTTATGATTATAAACCTTTCATATTTAGGTTGACAGTCACACTGTTATATTGAATAAAAAAACTAAGTTGTGTCTTTAGAAACCTTACAAAAGATAATTTTTCTAGTACTACTAACAAAAATACATATCTCTAGGCATTATTAGCCATTTTGCATGTGTTGTTTAGAAGTTATGTTTGAATACATTTTTATTGCTTTTTTCGCATTATCTCAGGATTCTAAGAACATTACAGTCATATTGAGTAAAAAACTACTTTTTGCATTTGCAAGATTTAAAAAAGCATATGTTTCGAGTAAAACTCCCAAAGATGCATTATTTCAGGCATTATTAGCCATTTTCCATGTGTGGTGTAGGAGTTATGTTTAAATAACTGTCATATTGAGTGTTACAGTATACAGTCATATTGAGTAATACCTCATTTTTGTATTTGCAAACCATAAAAAAACAACTGTATCTAGTAAAACTCACATGTATTCAATATCACAGGCATTTTTAGACACTTTGCACGTTTGGATTAGGAATTATGTTGGAATACATTTTTATTGCTTTATTCGCATTATCTCAGGATTCTAAGTACATTACTGTCAAATTGAGTAAAACATTACTTTTTGTTTTTGCAAACGGTACCAAATGTTTTTTTTTTCAGGAAAACTCTCAAAGATGCATTTCTTCAGGCATTATTAGACATATTGCATATGTATTTTTGGAGTTATGTTTCATAAACTGACATTTTGAGTTTGACCAATATGAGGCCAGTAAAACCAGATTTTTGTATTTTTGAACCTTTCCAAAATACCTGATTCAGGTCAAACTCACATAAATTCAATATTACAGGCTTTTTTAGACAAAGTTCATGTTTGGTTTTGGAGTTATGATTATAAACCTTTTCATAATTTAGGTTGACAGTCACTCTGTTATATTGAATAAAAAAACTAACTTGTGTCTTTAGAAACCTTACAAAAGATACTTTTTCTAGTACTACTAACAAAAATACATATCTCTAGGCATTATTAGCCATTTTGCATGTGTTGTTTAGAAGTTATGTTTGAATACATTTTTATTGCTTTTTTCGCATTATCTCAGGATTCTAAGAACATTATAGTCATATTGAGTAAAAAACTACTTTTTGCATTTGCAAGATTTAAAAAAGCATATGTTTCGTGTAAAACTCCCAAAGATGCATTATTTCAGGCATTATTAGCCATTTTCCATGTGTGGTGTAGGAGTTATGTTTAAATAACTGTCATATTGAGTGTTACAGTATACAGTCATATTGAGTAATACTCATTTTTGTATTTGCAAACCATAGAAAAACAGCTGTATCTAGTAAAACTCACATGTATTCAATATCACAGGCATTTTTTAGACACTTTGCACGTTTGGATTAGGAATTATGTTGGAATACATTTTATTGCTTTATTCGCATTATCTCAGGATTCTAAGTACATTACTGTCAATTGAGTAAAACATTACTTTTTGTTTTTGCAAACGGTACCAAATGTTTTTTTTCAGGAAAACTCTCAAATATGCATTTCTTCAGGCATTATTAGACATATTGCATGTGTATTTTTGGAGTTATGTTTCATAAACTGACATTTTGAGTTTGACCAATATGAGGCCAGTAAAACCTGATTTTTGTATTTTTGAACCTTTCCAAAATACCTGATTCAGGTCAAACTCACATAAATTCAATATTACAGGCTTTTTTAGACAAATTTCATGTTTGGTTTTGAAGTTATGATTATAAACCTTTCATATTTAGGTTGACAGTCACACTGTTTATTGAATAAAAAACTAACTTGTGTCTTTAGAAACCTTACAAAAGATCATTTTCTAGTACTACTAACAAAAATACATATCTCTAGCATTATTAGCCATTTTGCATGTGTTGTTTAGAAGTTATGTTTGAATACATTTTTATTGCTTTTTCGCATTATCTCAGGATTCTAAGAACATTATAGTCATATTGAGTAAAAAACTACTTTTTGCATTTGCAAGATTTAAAAAAGCATATGTTTCGAGTAAAACTCCCAAAGATGCATTATTTCAGGCATTATTAGCCATTTTCCATGTGTGGTGTAGGAGTTATGTTTAAATAACTGTCATATTGAGTGTTACAGTATACAGTCATATTGAGTAATACCTCATTTTTGTATTTGCAAACCATAGAAAAACAACTGTATCTAGTAAAACTCACATGTATTCAATATCACAGCATTTTTAGACACTTTGCACGTTTGGAATAGGTATTATGTTGGAATACATTTTTATTGCTTTATTCGCATTATCTCAGGATTCTAAGTACATTCCGTCAAATTGAGTAAAACATTACTTTTTGTTTTTGCAAACGGTACCAAATGTTTTTTTTTTCAGGAAAACTCTCAAAGATGCATTTCTTCAGGCATTATTAGACATATTGCATATGTATTTTTGGAGTTATGTTTCATAAACTGACATTTTGAGTTTGACCAATATGAGGCCAGTAAACCTGATTTTTGTATTTTTGAACCTTTCCAAAATACCTGATTCAGGTCAAACTCACATAAATTCAATATTACAGGCTTTTTTAGACAAAGTTCATGTTTGGTTTTGGAGTTATGATTATAAACCTTTCATATTTAGGTTGACAGTCACTCTGTTATATTGAATAAAAAAACTAAGTTGTGTCTTTAGAAACCTTACAAAAGATCTTTTTCTAGTACTACTAAAAAAAATACATATCTCTAGGCATTATTAGCCATTTTGCATGTGTTGTTTAGAAGTTATGTTTGAATACATTTTTATTGCTTTTTTCACATTATCTCAGGATTCTAAGAACATTACAGTCATATTGAGTAAAAAACTACTTTTTGCATTTGCAAGATTTAAAAAGCATATGTTCGAGTAAAACTCCCAAAGATGCATATATTTCAGGCATTATTAGCCATTTTCCATGTGTGGTGTAGGAGTTATGTTTAAATAACTGTCATATTGAGTGTTACAGTATACAGTCATATTGAGTAAATACCTCATTTTTGTATTTGCAACCATAGAAAAACAACTGTATCTAGTAAACTCACATGTATTCAATTTCACAGGCATTTTTAGACTCTTTGCACGTTTGGATTAGGAATTATGTTGGAATACATTTTTATTGCTTTATTCGCATTATCTCAGGATTCTAAGTACATTACTGTCAAATTGAGTAAAACATTACTTTTTGTTTTGCAAACGGTACCAAATGTTTTTTTTTCAGGAAAACTCTCAATGATGGCATTTCTTCAGGCATTATTAGACATATTGCATGTGTATTTTTGGAGTTATGTTTCATAAACTGACATTTTGAGTTTGACCAATATAAGGCCAGTAAAACCTGATTTTTGTATTTTTGAACCTTTCCAAATACCTGATCCGGTCAACTCACATAAATTCAATATTACAGGCTTTTTTAGACACATTTCATGTTTGGTTTTGGAGTTATGAATTATAAACCTTTCATATTTAGGTTGACAGTCACACTGTTATATTGAATAAAAAACTAACTTGTGTCTTTAGAAACCTTACAAAAGATCATTTTTCTAGTACTACTAACAAAAATACATATCTCTAGGCATTATTAGCCATTTTGCATGTGTTGTTAGAAGTTATGTTTGAATACATTTTTATTGCTTTTTTCGCATTATCTCAGGATTCTAAGAACATTACAGTCATATTGAGTAAAAAACTACTTTTTGCATTTGCAAGATTTAAAAAGCATATGTTTCGAGTAAAACTCCCAAAGATGCATTATTTCAGGCATTATTAGCCATTTTCCATGTGTGGTGTAGGAGTTATGTTTAAATAACTGTCATATTGAGTGTTACAGTATACAGTCATATTGAGTAATACCTCATTTTTGTATTTGCAAACCATAGAAAAACAACTGTATCTAGTAAAACTCACATGTATTCAATATCACAGGCATTTTTAGACACTTTGCACGTTTGGATTAGGAATTATGTTGGAATACATTTTTATTGCTTTATTCGCATTATCTCAGGATTCTAAGTACATTACTGTCAAATTGAGTAAAACATTACTTTTTGTTTTTGCAAACGGTACCAATGTTTTTTTTTTCAGGAAAACTCTCAAAGATGCATTTCTTCAGGCATTATTAGACATATTGCATGTGTATTTTTGGAGTTATGTTTCATAAACTGACATTTTGAGTTTCACCAATATGAGGCCAGTAAAACCTGATTTTTGTATTTTTGAACCTTTCAAAATACCTGATTCAGGTCAAACTCACATAAATTCAATATTACAGGCTTTTTTAGACAAATTTTCATGTTTGGTTTTGAAGTTATGATTATAAACCTTTCATATTTAGGTTGACAGTCCACTGTTATATTGAATAAAAAAACTAACTTGTGTCTTAGAAACCTTACAAAAGATCATTTTTCTAGTACTACTAACAAAAATACATATCTCTAGGCATTATTAGCCATTTTGCATGTGTTGTTTAGAAGTTATGTTTGAATACATTTTTATTGCTTTTTCGCATTATCTCAGGATTCTAAGAACATTATAGTCATATTGAGTAAAAAACTACTTTTTGCATTTGCAAGATTTAAAAAGCATATGTTCGAGTAAAACTCCCAAAGATGCATTATTTCAGGCATTATTAGCCATTTTCCAGTGTGGTGTAGGAGTTATGTTTAAATAACTGTCATATTGAGTGTTACAGTATACAGTCATATTGAGTAATACCTCATTTTTGTATTTGCAAACCATAGAAAAACAACTGTATCTAGTAAAACTCACATGTATTCAATATCACAGGCATTTTTAGACACTTTGCAAGTTTGGATTAGGTATTATGTTGGAATACATTTTTATTGCTTTATTCGCATTATCTCAGGATTCTAAGTACATTACTGTCAAATTGAGTAAAACATTACTTTTTGTTTTGCAAACGGTACCAAATGTTTTTTTTTCAGGAAACTCTCAAAGATGCAATTTCTTTAGGCATTATTAGACATATTGCATGTGTATTTTTGAGTTATGTTTCATAACTGACATTTTGAGTTTGACCAATATAAGGCAGTAAAACCTGATTTTTGTATTTTGAACCTTTCCAAAATACCTGATTCCGGTCAAACTCACATAAATTCAATATTACAGGCTTTTTTAGACACATTTCATGTTTGGTTTTGGAGTTATGATTATAAACCTTTCATATTTAGGTTGACAGTCACACTGTTATATTGAATAAAAAAACTAAGTTGTGTCTTAGAAACCTTACAAAAGATCATTTTTCTAGTACTACTAACAAAAATACATAACCTCTAGGCATTATTAGCCATTTTGCATGTGTTGTTTAGAAGTTAAGTTTGAATACATTTTTTTGCTTTTTTCGCATTATCTCAGGATTCTAAGAACATTACAGTCATATTGAGTAAAAAACTACTTTTTGCATTTGCAAGATTAAAAAAGCTATGTTTTCGAGTAAAACTCCCAAAGATGCATTATTTCAGGCATTATTAGCCATTTCCATGTGTGGTGTAGGAGTTATGTTTAAATAACTGTCATATGGAGTGTTACAGTATACAGTCATATTGAGTAATACCTCATTTTTGTATTTGCAAACCATAGAAAAACAACTGTATCTAGTAAAACTCACATGTATTCAATTCACAGGCATTTTTAGACTCTTTGCACGTTTGGATTAGGAATTATGTGTGGAATACATTTTATTGCTTTATTCGCATTATCTCAGGATTCTAAGTACATTACTGTCAAATTGAGTAAAACATTACTTTTGTTTTTGCAAACGGTACCAAATGTTTTTTTTCAGGAAAACTCTCAAGATGCATTTCTTCAGGCATTATTAGACATATTGCATGTGTATTTTTGGAGTTATGTTTCATAACTGACATTTTGAGTTTGACCAATATGAGGCCAGTAAAACCTGATTCTTGTATTTTTGAACCTTTCCAAAATACCTGATTCAGGTCAAACTCACATAAATTCATATTACAGGCTTTTTTAGACAAAGTTCATGTTTGTTTTGGAGTTATGATTATAACCTTTCATATTTAGGTTGACAGTCACACTGTTATATTGAATAAAAAAACTAACTTGTGTCTTTAGAAACCTCACAAAAGATCATTTTTCTAGTACTACTAACAAAAATACATATCTCTAAGGCATTATTAGCCATTTTGCATGTGTTGTTTAGACAGTTATGTTTGAATACATTTTTATTGCTTTTTTCGCATTATCTCAGGATTCTAAGAACATTACAGTCATATTGAGTCACAAAAAATACTTTTTGCATTTGCAAGATTTAAAAAGCATATGTTTCGAGTAAAACTTCCCAAAGATGCATTATTTCAGGCATTAATAGCCATTTCCATGTGTGGTGTAGGAGTTATGTTTAAATAACTGTCATATTGAGTGTTACAGTATACAGTCATATTGAGTAATACCTCATTTTTGTATTTGCAAACCATAGAAAACAACTGTATCTAGTAAAACTCACATGTATTCAATTTCACAGGCATTTTAGACTCTTTGCACGTTTGGATTAGAATTATGTTGGAATACATTTTTATTGCTTTATTCGCATTATCTCAGGATTCTAAGTACATTACTGTCAAATTGAGTAAAACATTACTTTTTGTTTTTGCAAACGGTACAAATGTTTTTTTTCAGGAAAACTCTCAAAAATGCATTTCTTCAGGCATTATTAGACATATTGCATGTGTATTTTTGGAGTTATGTTTCATAAACTGACATTTTGAGTTTGACCAATATGAGGCCAGTAAAACCTGATTCTTGTATTTTGAACCTTTCCAAAATACCTTATTCAGGTCAACTCACAGAAATTCAATATTACAGGCTTTTTAGACAAAGTTCATGTTTGGTTTTGGAGTTATGATATAAACCTTTCATATTTAGGTTGACAGTCACACTGTTATATTGAATAAAAAAACCTAACTTGTGTCTTTAGAAACCTCACAAAAGATCATTTTTTCTAGTACTATTAACAAAAATACATATCTCTAGGCATTATTAGCCATTTTGCATGTGTTGTTTAGAAGTTATGTTTGAATACATTTTTATTGCTTTTTTCGCATTATCTCAGGATTCTAAGAACATTATAGTCATATGAGGTAAAAAACTACTTCATTTGCAAGATTTAAAAAAGCATATGTTTCGAGTAAAACTCCCAAAGATGCATTATTTCAGGCATTATTAGCCATTTTCCATGTGTGGTGTAGGAGTTATGTTTAAATAACTGTCATATTGAGTGTTACAGTATACAGTCATATTGAGTAATACCTCATTTTTGTATTTGCAAACCATAGAAAAACAACTGTATCTAGTAAAACTCACATGTATTCAATATCACAGGCATTTTAGACACTTTGCACGTTTGGATTAGGAATTATGTTGGAATACATTTTTATTGCTTTATTCGCATTATCTCAGGATTCTAAGTACATTACTGTCAAATTGAGTAAAACATTACTTTTTGTTTTTGCAAACGGTACCAAATGTTTTTTTTTCAGGAAAACTCTCAAAGATGCATTTCTTCAGGCATTATTAGACATATTGCATGAGTATTTTTGGAGTTATGTTTCATAAACTGACATTTTGAGTTTGACCAATATGAGGCCAGTAAAACCTGATTTTTGTATTTTTGAACCTTTCCAAAATACCTGATTCAGGTCAAACTCACATAAATTCAATTTTACAGGCTTTTTTAGACAAAGTTCATGTTTGGTTTTGGAGTTATGATTATAAACCTTTCATGTTTAGGTTGACAGTCACACTGTTATATTGAATAAAAAAACTAACTTGTGTCTTTAGAAACCTTACAAAAGATCATTTTTCTAGTACTACTAACAAAAATACATATATCTAGGCATTATTAGCCATTTTGCATGTGTTGTTTAGAAGTTATGTTTAAATACATTTTTATTGCTTTTTTCGCATTATCTCAGGATTCTAAGAACATTATAGTCATATTGAGTAAAAAACAACTTTTTGCATTTGCAAGATTTAAAAAAGCATATGTTTCGAGTAAAACTCCCAAAGATGCATTATTTCAGGCATTATTAGCCATTTTCCATGTGTGGTGTAGGAGTTATGTTTAAATAACTGTCATATTGAGTGTTACAGTATACAGTCATATTGAGTAATACCTCATTTTTGTATTTGCAAACCATAGAAAAACAACTGTATCTAGTAAAACTCACATGTATTCAATATCACAGGCATTTTTAGACACTTTGCACGTTTGGATTAGGAATTATGTTGGAATACATTTGTATTGCTTTATTCGCATTATCTCAGGATTCTAAGTACATTACTGTCAAATTGAGTAAAACATTACTTTTTGTTTTTGCAAACGGTACCAAATGTTTTTTTTTCAGGGAAACTCTCAAAGATGCATTTATTCAGGCATTATTAGACATATTGCATGTGTATTTTTGGAGTTATGTTTCATAAACTGACATTTTGAGTTTGACCAATATGAGGCCAGTAAAACCTGATTTTTGTATTTATGAACCTTTCCAAAATACCTGATTCAGGTCAAACTCACATAAATTCAATATTACAGGCTTTTTTAGACAAATTTCATGTTTGGTTTTGGAGTTATGATTATAAACCTTTCATATTTAGGTTGACAGTCACACTGTTATATTGAAAAAAAAAAACTAACTTGTGTCTTTAGAAACCTTACAAAAGATCATTTTTCTAGTACTACTAACAAAAATACATATCTCGAGGCATTATTAGCCATTTTGCATGTGTTTTTTAGAAGTTATGTTTGAATACATTTGTATTGCTTTTTTCGCATTATCTCAGGATTCTAAGAACATTATAGTCATATTGAGTAAAAAACTACTTTTTGCATTTGCAAGATTTAAAAAAGCATATGTTTCGAGTAAAACTCCCAAAGATGCATTATTTCAGGCATTATTAGCCATTTTCCATGTGTGGTGTAGGAGTTATGTTTAAATAACTGTCATATTGAGTGTTACAGTATACAGTCATATTGAGTAATACCTCATTTTTGTATTTGCAAACCATAGAAAAACAACTGTATCTAGTAAAACTCACATGTATTCAATATCACAGGCATTTTAGACACTTCGCACGTTTGGATTAGGAATTATGTTGGAATACATTTTTATTGCTTTATTCGCATTATCTCAGGATTCTAAGTACATTACTGTCAAATTGAGTAAAACATTACTTTTTGTTTTTGCAAACGGTACCAAATGTTTTTTTTTCAGGAAAACTCTCAAAGATGCATTTCTTCAGGCATTATTAGACATATTGCATGAGTATTTTTGGAGTTATGTTTCATAAACTGACATTTTGAGTTTGACCAATATGAGGCCAGTAAAACCTGATTTTTGTATTTTTGAACCTTTCCAAAATACCTGATTCAGGTCAAACTCACATAAATTCAATTTTACAGGCTTTTTTAGACAAAGTTCATGTTTGGTTTTGGAGTTATGATTATAAACCTTTCATGTTTAGGTTGACAGTCACACTGTTATATTGAATAAAAAAACTAACTTGTGTCTTTAGAAACCTTACAAAAGATCATTTTTCTAGTACTACTAACAAAAATACATATATCTAGGCATTATTAGCCATTTTGCATGTGTTGTTTAGAAGTTATGTTTAAATACATTTTTATTGCTTTTTTCGCATTATCTCAGGATTCTAAGAACATTATAGTCATATTGAGTAAAAAACAACTTTTTGCATTTGCAAGATTTAAAAAAGCATATGTTTCGAGTAAAACTCCCAAAGATGCATTATTTCAGGCATTATTAGCCATTTTCCATGTGTGGTGTAGGAGTTATGTTTAAATAACTGTCATATTGAGTGTTACAGTATACAGTCATATTGAGTAATACCTCATTTTTGTATTTGCAAACCATAGAAAAACAACTGTATCTAGTAAAACTCACATGTATTCAATATCACAGGCATTTTTAGACACTTTGCACGTTTGATTAGGAATTATGTTGGAATACATTTGTATTGCTTTATTCGCATTATCTCAGGATTCTAAGTACATTACTGTCAAATTGAGTAAAACATTACTTTTATTTTTGCAAACGGTACCAAATGTTTTTTTTTCAGGGAAACTCTCAAAGATGCATTTCTTCAGGCATTATTAGACATATTGCATGTGTATTTTTGGAGTTATGTTTCATAAACTGACATTTTGAGTTTGACCAATATGAGGCCAGTAAAACCTGATTTTTGTATTTTTGAACCTTTCCAAAATACCTGATTCAGGTCAAACTCACATAAATTCAATATTACAGGCTTTTTTAGACAAAGTTCATGTTTGGTTTTGGAGTTATCATTATAAACCTTTCATATTTAGGTTGACAGTCACACTGTTATATTGAATAAAAAAACTAACTTGTGTCTTTAGAAACCTTACAAAAGATCATTTTTCTAGTACTACTAACAAAAATACGATATCTCTAGGCATTATTAGCCATTTTGCATGTGTTGTTTAGAAGTTATGTTTGAATACATTTTTATTGCTTTTTTCGCATTATCTCAGGATTCTAAGAACATTATAGTCATATTGAGTAAAAAACTACTTTTTGTATTTGCAAGATTTAAAAAAGCATATGTTTCGAGTAAAACTCCCAAAGATGCATTATTTCAGGCATTATTAGCCATTTTCCATGTGTGGTGTAGGAGTTATGTTTAAATAACTGTCATACTGAGTGTTACAGTATACAGTCATATTGAGTAATACCTCATTTTTGTATTTGCAAACCATAGAAAAACAACTGTATCTAGTAAAACTCACATGTATTCAATATCACAGGCCTTTTTAGACACTTTGCACGTTTGGATTAGGAATTATGTTGGAATACATTTTTATTGCTTTATTCGCATTATCTCAGGATTCTAAGTACATTACTGTCAAATTGAGTAAAACATTACTTTTTGTTTTTGCAAACGGTACCAAAAGTTTTTTTTTCAGGGAAACTCTCAAAGATGCATTTCTTCAGGCATTATTAGACATATTGCATGTGTATTTTTGGAGTTATGTTTCATAAACTGACATTTTGAGTTTGACCAATATGAGGCCATTAAACCTGATTTTTGTATTTTTGAACCTTTCCAAAATACCTGATTCAGGTCAAACTCACATAAATTCAATATTACAGGCTTTTTTAGACAACGTTCATGTTTGGTTTTGGAGTTATGATTATAAACCTTTCATATTTAGGTTGACAGTCACACTGTTATATTGAATAAAAAAACTAACTTGTGTCTTTAGAAACCTTACAAAAGATCATTTTTCTAGTACTACTAACAAAAAATACATATCTCTAGGCATTATTAGCCATTTTGCATGTGTTGTTTAGAAGTTATGTTTGAATACATTTTTATTGCTTTTTTCGCATTATCTCAGGATTCTAAGAACATTATAGTCATATTGAGTAAAAAACTACTTTTTGCATTTGCAAGATTTAAAAAAGCATATGTTTCGAGTAAAACTCCCAAAGATGCATCATTTCAGGCATTATTAGCCATTTTCCATGTTTGGTGTAGGAGTTATGTTTAAATAAATGTCATATTGAGTGTTGCAGTATACAGTCATATTGAGTAATACCTCATTTTTGTATTTGCAAACCATAGAAAAACAACTGTATCTAGTAAAACTCACATGCATTCAATATCACAGGCATTTTAGACACTTTGCACGTTTGGATTAGGAATTATGTTGGAATACATTTTTATTGCTATTCGCATTATCTCAGGATTCTAAGTACATTACTGTCAAATTGAGTAAAACATTACTTTTTGTTTTTGCAAACGGTACCAAATGTTTTTTTTTTTCAGGAAAACTCTCAAAGATGCATTTATTCAGGCATTATTAGACATATTGCATGTGTATTTTTGGAGTTATGTTTCATAAACTGACATTTTGAGTTTGACCAATATGAGGCCAGTAAAACCTGATTTTTGTATTTATGAACCTTTCCAAAATACCTGATTCAGGTCAAACTCACATAAATTCAATATTACAGGCTTTTTTAGACAAATTTCATGTTTGGTTTTGGAGTTATGATTATAAACCTTTCATATTTAGGTTGACAGTCACACTGTTATATTGAAAAAAAAAACTAACTTGTGTCTTTAGAAACCTTACAAAAGATCATTTTTCTAGTACTACTAACAAAAATACATATCCCTAGGCATTATTAGCCATTTTGCATGTGTTGTTTAGAAGTTATGTTTGAATACATTTTTATTGCTTTTTTCGCATTATCTCAGGATTCTAAGAACATTATAGTCATATTGAGTAAAAAACAACTTTTTGCATTTGCAAGATTTAAAAAAGCATATGTTTCGAGTAAAACTCCCAAAGATGCATTATTTCAGGCATTATTAGCCATTTTCCATGTGTGGTGTAGGAGTTATGTTTAAATAACTGTCATATTGAGTGTTACAGTATACAGTCATATTGAGTAATACCTCATTTTTGTATTTGCAAACCATAGAAAAACAACTGTATCTAGTAAAACTCACATGTATTCAATATCACAGGCATTTTTAGACACTTTGCACGTTTGGATTAGGAATTATGTTGGAATACATTTGTATTGCTTTATTCGCATTATCTCAGGATTCTAAGTACATTACTGTCAAATTGAGTAAAACATTACTTTTTGTTTTTGCAAACGGTACCAAATGTTTTTTTTTCAGGAGAACTCTCAAAGATGCATTTCTTCAGGCATTATTAGACACATTGCATGTGTATTTTTGGAGTTATGTTTCATAAACTGACATTTTGAGTTTGACCAATATGAGGCCAGTAAAACCTGATTTTTGTATTTTTGAACCTTTCCAAAATACCTGATTCAGGTCAAACTCACATAAATTCAATATTACAGGCTTTTTTAGACAAATTTCATGTTTGGTTTTGGAGTTATGATTATAAACCTTTCATATTTAGGTTGACAGTCACACTGTTATATTGAATAAAAAAACTAACTTGTGTCTTTAGAAACCTTACAAAAGATAATTTTTCTAGTACTACTAACAAAAATACATATCTCTAGGCATTATTAGCCATTTTGCATGTGTTGTTTAGAAGTTATGTTTGAATACATTTTTATTGCTTTTTTCGCATTATCTCAGGATTCTAAGAACATTATAGTCATATTGAGTAAAAAACTACTTTTTGCATTTGCAAGATTTAAAAAAGCATATGTTTCGAGTAAAACTCCCAAAGATGCATTATTTCAGGCATTATTAGCCATTTTCCATGTGTGGTGTAGGAGTTATGTTTAAATAACTGTCCTATTGAGTGTTACAGTATACAGTCATATTGAGTAATACCTCATTTTTGTATTTGCAAACCATAGAAAAACAACTGTATCTAGTAAAACTCACATGTATTCAATATCACAGGCATTTTTAGACACTTTGCACGTTTGGATTAGGAATTATGTTGGAATACATTTTTATTGCTTTATTCGCATTATCTCAGGATTCTAAGTACATTACTGTCAAATTGAGTAAAACATTACTTTTTGTTTTTGCAAACGGTACCAAATGGTTTTTTTTTCAGGGAAACTCTCAAAGATGCATTTCTTCAGGCATTATTAGACATATTGCATGTGTATTTTTGGAGTTATGTTTCATAAACTGACATTTTGAGTTTGACCAATATGAGGCCAGTAAAACCTGATTTTTGTATTTTTGAACCTTTCCAAAATACCTGATTCAGGTCAAACTCACATAAATTCAATATTACAGGCTTTTTTAGACAAATTTCATGTTTGGTTTTGGAGTTATGATTATAAACCTTTCATATTTAGGTTGACAGTCATACTGTTATATTGAAAAAAAAACTAACTTGTGTCTTTAGAAACCTTACAAAAGATCATTTTTCTAGTACTACTAACAAAAATACATATCCCTAGGCATTATTAGCCATTTTGCATGTGTTGTTTAGAAGTTATGTTTGAATACATTTTTTATTGCTTTTTTCGCATTATCTCAGGATTCTAAGAACATTACAGTCATATTGAGTAAAAAACAACTTTTTGCATTTGCAAGATTTAAAAAAGCATATGTTTCGAGTAAAACTCCCAAAGATGCATTATTTCAGGCATTATTAGCCATTTTCCATGTGTGGTGTAGGAGTTATGTTTAAATAACTGTCATATTGAGTGTTACAGTATACAGTCATATTGAGTAATACCTCATTTTTGTATTTGCAAACCATAGAAAAACAACTGTATCTAGTAAAACTCACATGTATTCAATATCACAGGCATTTTTAGACACTTTGCACGTTTGGATTAGGAATTATGTTGGAATACATTTGTATTGCTTTATTCGCATTATCTCAGGATTCTAAGTACATTACTGTCAAATTGAGTAAAACATTACTTTTTGTTTTTGCAAACGGTACCAAATGTTTTTTTTTCAGGGAAACTCTCAAAGATGCATTTCTTCAGGCATTATTAGACATATTGCATGTGTATTTTTGGAGTTATGTTTCATAAACTGACATTTTGAGTTTGACCAATATGAGGCCAGTAAAACCTGATTTTTGTATTTTTGAACCTTTCCAAAATACTTGATTCAGGTCAAACTCACATAAATTCAATATTACAGGCTTTTTTAGACAAAGTTCATGTTTGGTTTGGAGTTATCATTATAAACCTTTCATATTTAGGTGACAGTCACACTGTTATATTGAATAAAAAAACTAACTTGTGTCTTTAGAAACCTTACAAAAGATCATTTTTCTAGTACTACTAACAAAAATACATATCTCTAGGCATTATTAGCCATTTTGCATGTGTTGTTTAGAAGTTATGTTCGAATACATTTTTATTGCTTTTTTCGCATTATCTCAGGATTCTAAGAACATTATAGTCATATTGAGTAAAAAACTACTTTTTGCATTTGCAAGATTTAAAAAAGCATATGTTTCGAGTAAAACTCCCAAAGATGCATTATTTCAGGCATTATTAGCCATTTTCCATGTGTGGTGTAGGAGTTATGTTTAAATAACTGTCATATTGAGTGTTACAGTATACAGTCATATTGAGTAATACCTCATTTTTGTATTTGCAAACCATAGAAAAACAACTGTATCTAGTAAAAATCACATGTATTCAATATCACAGGCATTTTTAGACACTTTGCACGTTTGGATTAGGAATTATGTTGGAATACATTTTTATTGCTTTATTCGCATTATCTCAGGATTCTAAGTACATTACTGTCAAATTGAGTAAAACATTACTTTTTGTTTTTGCAAACGGTACCAAATGTTTTTTTTTTCAGGGAAACTCTCAAAGATGCATTTATTCAGGCATTATTAGACATATTGCATGTGTATTTTTGGAGTTATGTTTCATAAACTGACATTTTGAGTTTGACCAATATGAGGCCAGTAAAACCTGATTTTTGTATTTATGAACCTTTCCAAATACCTGATTCAGGTCAAACTCACATAAATTCAATATTACAGGCTTTTTTAGACAAAATTTCATGTTTGGTTTTGGAGTTATGATTATAAACCTTTCATATTTAGGTTGACAGTCACACTGTTATATTGAAAAAAAAAACTAACTTGTGTCTTTAGAAACCTTACAAAAGATCATTTTTCTAGTACTACTAACAAAAATACATATCTCTAGGCATTATTAGCCATTTTGCATGTGTTGTTTAGAAGTTATGTTTGAATACATTTTTATTGCTTTTTTCGCATTTTCTCAGGATTCTAAGAACATTACAGTCATATTGAGTAAAAAACAACTTTTTGCATTTGCAAGGTTTAAAAAAGCATATGTTTCGAGTAAAACTCCCAAAGATGCATTATTTCAGGCATTATTAGCCATTTTCCATGTGTGGTGTAGGAGTTATGTTTAAATAACTGTCATATTGAGTGTTACAGTATACAGTCATATTGAGTAATACCTCATTTTTGTATTTGCAAACCATAGAAAAACAACTGTATCTAGTAAAACTCACATGTATTCAATATCACAGGCATTTTTAGACACTTTGCACGTTTGGATTAGGAATTATGTTGGAATACATTTGTATTGCTTTATTCGCATTATCTCAGGATTCTAAGTACATTACTGTCAAATTGAGTAAAAACATTACTTTTTGTTTTTGCAAACGGTACCAAATGTTTTTTTTCAGGGAAACTCTCAAAGATGCATTTCTTCAGGCATTATTAGACATATTGCATGTGTATTTTTGGAGTTATGTTCATAAACTGACATTTTGAGTTTGACCAATATGAGGCCAGTAAAACCTGATTTTTGTATTTTTGAACCTTTCCAAAATACTTGATTCAGGTCAAACTCACATAAATTCAATATTACAGGCTTTTTTAGACAAAGTTCATGTTTGGTTTTGGAGTTATCATTATAAACCTTTCATATTTAGGTTGACAGTCACACTGTTATATTGAATAAAAAAACTAACTTGTGTCTTTAGAAACCTTACAAAGATCATTTTTCTAGTACTACTAACAAAAATACATATCTCTAGGCATTATTAGCCATTTTGCATGTGTTGTTTAGAAGTTATGTTCGAATACATTTTTATTGCTTTTTTCGCATTATCTCAGGATTCTAAGAACATTATAGTCATATTGAGTAAAAAACTACTTTTTGCATTTGCAAGATTTAAAAAAGCATATGTTTCGAGTAAAACTCCCAAAGATGCATTATTTCAGGCATTATTAGCCATTTTCCATGTGTGGTGTAGAGTTATGTTTAAATAACTGTCATATTGAGTGTTACAGTATACAGTCATATTGAGTAATACCTCATTTTTGTATTTGCAAACCATAGAAAAACAACTGTATCTAGTAAAAATCACATGTATTCAATATCACAGGCATTTTTAGACACTTTGCACGTTTGGATTAGGAATTATGTTGGAATACATTTTTATTGCTTTATTCGCATTATCTCAGGATTCTAAGTACATTACTGTCAAATTGAGTAAAACATTACTTTTTGTTTTTGCAAACGGTACCAAATGTTTTTTTTTCAGGGAAACTCTCAAAGATGCATTTATTCAGGCATTATTAGACATATTGCATGTGTATTTTTGGAGTTATGTTTCATAAACTGACATTTTGAGTTTGACCAATATGAGGCCAGTAAAACCTGATTTTTGTATTTATGAACCTTTCCAAAATACCTGATTCAGGTCAAACTCACATAAATTCAATATTACAGGCTTTTTAGACAAATTTCATGTTTGGTTTTGGAGTTATGATTATAAACCTTTCATATTTAGGTTGACAGTCACACTGTTATATTGAAAAAAAAAACTAACTTGTGTCTTTAGAAACCTTACAAAAGATCATTTTTCTAGTACTACTAACAAAAATACATATCTCTAGCATTATTAGCCATTTTGCATGTGTTGTTTAGAAGTTATGTTTGAATACATTTTTATTGCTTTTTTCGCATTATCTCAGGATTCTAAGAACATTATAGTCATATTGAGTAAAAAACTACTTTTTGCATTTGCAAGATTTAAAAAAGCATATGTTTCGAGTAAAACTCCCAAAGATGCATTATTTCAGGCATTATTAGCCATTTTCCATGTGTGGTGTAGGAGTTATGTTTAAATAACTGTCCTATTGAGTGTTACAGTATACAGTCATATTGAGTAATACCTCATTTTTGTATTTGCAAACCATAGAAAAACAACTGTATCTAGTAAAACTCACATGTATTCAATATCACAGGCATTTTAGACACTTTGCACGTTTGGATTAGGAATTATGTTGGAATACATTTTTATTGCTTTATTCGCATTATCTCAGGATTCTAAGTACATTACTGTCAAATTGAGTAAAACATTACTTTTTGTTTTTGCAAACGGTACTAAATGTTTTTTTTTCAGGGAAACTCTCAAAGATGCATTTCTTCAGGCATTATTAGACATACTGCATGTGTATTTTTGGAGTTATGTTTCATAAACTGACATTTTGAGTTTGACCAATATGAGGCCAGTAAAACCTGATTTTTGTATTTTTGAACCTTTCCAAAATACCTGATTCAGGTCAAACTCACATAAATTCAATATTACAGGCTTTTTTAGACAAATTTCATGTTTGGTTTTGGAGTTATGATTATAAACCTTTCATATTTAGGTTGACAGTCACACTGTTATATTGAAAAAAAAAACTAACTTGTGTCTTTAGAAACCTTACAAAAGATCATTTTTCTAGTACTACTAACATATCTCTAGGAATTATTAGCCATTTTGCATGTGTTGTTTAGAAGTTATGTTTGAATACATTTTTATTGCTTTCTTCGCATTATCTCAGGATTCTAAGAACATTATAGTCATATTGAGTAAAAAACTACTTTTTGCATTTGCAAGATTTAAAAAAGCATATGTTTCGAGTAAAACTCCCAAAGATGCATTATTTCAGGCATTATTAGCCATTTTCCATGTGTGGTGTAGGAGTTATGTTTAAATAACTGTCATATTGAGTGTTACAGTATACAGTCATATTGAGTAATACCTCATTTTTGTATTTGCAAACCATAGAAAAACAACTGTATCTAGTAAAACTCACATGTATTCAATATCACAGGCATTTTTAGACACTTTGCACGTTTGGATTAGGAATTATGTTGGAATACATTTTTATTGCTTTATTCGCATTATCTCAGGATTCTAAGTACATTACTGTCAAATTGAGTAAAACATTACTTTTTGTTTTTGCAAACGGTACCAAATGTTGTTTTTTCAGGGAAACTCTCAAAGATGCATTTCTTCAGGCATTATTAGACATATTGCATGTGTATTTTTGGAGTTATGTTTCATAAACTGACATTTTGAGTTTGACCAATATGAGGCCAGTAAAACCTGATTTTTGTATTTTTGAACCTTTCCAAAATACCTGATTCAGGTCAAACTCACATAAATTCAATATTACAGGCTTTTTTAGACAAAGTTCATGTTTGGTTTTGGAGTTATGATTATAAACCTTTCATATTTAGGTTGACAGTCACACTGTTATATTGAATAAAAAAACTAACTTGTGTCTTTAGAAACCTTACAAAAGATAATTTTTCTAGTACTACTAACACAAAATACATATCTCTAGGCATTATTAGCCATTTTGCATGTGTTGTTTAGAAGTTATGTTTGAATACATTTTTATTGCTTTTTTCGCATTATCTCAGGATTCTAAGAACATTATAGTCATATTGAGTAAAAAAATACTTTTTGCATTTGCAAGATTTAAAAAAGCATATGTTTCGAGTAAAACTCCCAAAGATGCATTATTTCAGGCATTATTAGCCATTTTCCATGTGTGGTGTAGTAGTTATGTTTAAATAACTGTCATATTGAGTGTTACAGTATACAGTCATATTGAGTAATACCTCATTTTTGTATTTGCAAACCATAGAAAAACAACTGTATCTAGTAAAACTCACATGTATTCAATATCACAGGCCTTTTTAGACACTTTGCACGTTTGGATTAGGAATTATGTTGGAATACATTTTTATTGCTTTATTCGCATTACCTCAGGATTCTAAGTACATTACTGTCAAATTGAGTAAAACATTACTTTTTGTTTTTGCAAACGGTACCAAATGTTTTTTTTCAGGGAAACTCTCAAAGATGCATTTCTTCAGGCATTATTAGACATATTGCATGTGTATTTTTGGAGTTATGTTTCATAAACTGACATTTTGAGTTTGACCAATATGAGGCCAGTAAAACCTGATTTTTGTATTTTTGAACCTTTCCAAAATACCTGATTCAGGTCAAACTCACATAAATTCAATATTACAGGCTTTTTTAGACAAATTTCATGTTTGGTTTTGGAGTTATGATTATAAACCTTTCATATTTAGGTTGACAGTCACACTGTTATATTGAAAAAAAAAACTAACTTGTGTCTTTAGAAACCTTACAAAAGATCATTTTTCTAGTACTACTAACAAAAATACATATCCCTAGGCATTATTAGCCATTTTGCATGTGTTGTTTAGAAGTTATGTTTGAATACATTTTTATTGCTTTTTTCGCATTATCTCAGGATTCTAAGAACATTATAGTCATATTGAGTAAAAAACTACTTTTTGCATTTGCAAGATTTAAAAAAGCATATGTTTCGAGTAAAACTCCCAAAGATGCATTATTTCAGGCATTATTAGCCATTTTCCATGTGTGGTGTAGGAGTTATGTTTAAATAACTGTCATATTGAGTGTTACAGTATACAGTCATATTGAGTAATACCTCATTTTTGTATTTGCAAACCATAGAAAAACAACTGTATCTAGTAAAACTCACATGTATTCAATATCACAGGCATTTTTAGACACTTTGCACGTTTGGATTAGGAATTATGTTGGAATACATTTTTATTGCTTTATTCGCATTATCTCAGGATTCTAAGTACATTACTGTCAAATTGAGTAAAACATTACTTTTTGTTTTTGCAAACGGTACCAAATGTTTTTTTTCAGGGAAACTCTCAAAGATGCATTTATTCAGGCATTATTAGACATATTGCATGTGTATTTTTGGAGTTATGTTTCATAAACTGACATTTTGAGTTTGACCAATATGAGGCCAGTAAAACCTGATTTTTGTATTTTTGAACCTTTCCAAAATACCTGATTCAGGTCAAACTCACATAAATTCAATATTACAGGCTTTTTTAGACAAAGTTCATGTTTGGTTTTGGAGTTATGATTATAAACCTTTCATATTTAGGTTGACAGTCACACTGTTATATTGAATAAAAAAACTAACTTGTGTCTTTAGAAACCTTACAAAAGATAATTTTTCTAGTACTACTAACACAAAATACATATCTCTAGGCATTATTAGCCATTTTGCATGTGTTGTTTAGAAGTTATGTTTGAATACATTTTTATTGCTTTTTTCGCATTATCTCAGGATTCTAAGAACATTATAGTCATATTGAGTAAAAAAATACTTTTTGCATTTGCAAGATTTAAAAAAGCATATGTTTCGAGTAAAACTCCCAAAGATGCATTATTTCAGGCATTATTAGCCATTTTCCATGTGTGGTGTAGTAGTTATGTTTAAATAACTGTCATATTGAGTGTTACAGTATACAGTCATATTGAGTAATACCTCATTTTTGTATTTGCAAACCATAGAAAAACAACTGTATCTAGTAAAACTCACATGTATTCAATATCACAGGCCTTTTTAGACACTTTGCACGTTTGGATTAGGAATTATGTTGGAATACATTTTTATTGCTTTATTCGCATTATCTCAGGATTCTAAGTACATTACTGTCAAATTGAGTAAAACATTACTTTTTGTTTTTGCAAACGGTACCAAATGTTTTTTTTTCAGGGAAACTCTCAAAGATGCATTTCTTCAGGCATTATTAGACATATTGCATGTGTATTTTTGGAGTTATGTTTCATAAACTGACGTTTTGAGTTTGACCAATATGAGGCCAGTAAAACCTGATTTTTGTATTTTTGAACCTTTCCAAAATACCTGATTCAGGTCAAACTCACATAAATTCAATATTACAGGCTTTTTTAGACAAATTTCATGTTTGGTTTTGGAGTTATGATTATAAACCTTTCATATTTAGGTTGACAGTCACACTGTTATATTGAAAAAAAAAACTAACTTGTGTCTTTAGAAACCTTACAAAAGATCATTTTTCTAGTACTACTAACAAAAATACATATCCCTAGGCATTATTAGCCATTTTGCATGTGTTGTTTAGAAGTTATGTTTGAATACATTTTTATTGCTTTTTTCGCATTATCTCAGGATTCTAAGAACATTATAGTCATATTGAGTAAAAAACTACTTTTTGCATTTGCAAGATTTAAAAAAGCATATGTTTCGAGTAAAACTCCCAAAGATGCATTATTTCAGGCATTATTAGCCATTTTCCATGTGTGGTGTAGGAGTTATGTTTAAATAACTGTCATATTGAGTGTTACAGTATACAGTCATATTGAGTAATACCTCATTTTTGTATTTGCAAACCATAGAAAAACAACTGTATCTAGTAAAACTCACATGTATTCAATATCACAGGCATTTTTAGACACTTTGCACGTTTGGATTAGGAATTATGTTGGAATACATTTTTATTGCTTTATTCGCATTATCTCAGGATTCTAAGTACATTACTGTCAAATTGAGTAAAACATTACTTTTTGTTTTTGCAAACGGTACCAAATGTTTTTTTTTCAGGGAAACTCTCAAAGATGCATTTCTTCAGGCATTATTAGACATATTGCATGTGTATTTTTGGAGTTATGTTTCATAAACTGACGTTTTGAGTTTGACCAATATGAGGCCAGTAAAACCTGATTTTTGTATTTTTGAACCTTTCCAAAATACCTGATTCAGGTCAAACTCACATAAATTCAATATTACAGGCTTTTTTAGACAAATTTCATGTTTGGTTTTGGAGTTATGATTATAAACCTTTCATATTTAGGTTGACAGTCACACTGTTATATTGAAAAAAAAAACTAACTTGTGTCTTTAGAAACCTTACAAAAGATCATTTTTCTAGTACTACTAACAAAAATACATATCCCTAGGCATTATTAGCCATTTTGCATGTGTTGTTTAGAAGTTATGTTTGAATACATTTTTATTGCTTTTTTCGCATTATCTCAGGATTCTAAGAACATTATAGTCATATTGAGTAAAAAACTACTTTTTGCATTTGCAAGATTTAAAAAAGCATATGTTTCGAGTAAAACTCCCAAAGATGCATTATTTCAGGCATTATTAGCCATTGTCCATGTGTGGTGTAGGAGTTATGTTTAAATAACTGTCATATTGAGTGTTACAGTATACAGTCATATTGAGTAATACCTCATTTTTGTATTTGCAAACCATAGAAAAACAACTGTATCTAGTAAAACTCACATGTATTCAATATCACAGGCATTTTTAGACACTTTGCACGTTTGGATTAGGAATTATGTTGGAATACATTTTTATTGCTTTATTCGCATTATCTCAGGATTCTAAGTACATTACTGTCAAATTGAGTAAAACATTACTTTTTGTTTTTGCAAACGGTACCAAATGTTTTTTTTCAGGGAAACTCTCAAAGATGCATTTATTCAGGCATTATTAGACATATTGCATGTGTATTTTTGGAGTTATGTTTCATAAACTGACATTTTGAGTTTGACCAATATGAGGCCAGTAAAACCTGATTTTTGTATTTTTGAACCTTTCCAAAATACCTGATTCAGGTCAAACTCACATAAATTCAAAATTACAGGCTTTTTTAGACAAAGTTCATGTTTGGTTTTGGAGTTATGATTATAAACCTTTCATATTTAGGTTGACAGTCACACTGTTATATTGAATAAAAAAACTAACTTGTGTCTTTAGAAACCTTACAAAAGATAATTTTTCTAGTACTACTAACACAAAATACATATCTCTAGGCATTATTAGCCATTTTGCATGTGTTGTTTAGAAGTTATGTTTGAATACATTTTTATTGCTTTTTTCGCATTATCTCAGGATTCTAAGAACATTATAGTCATATTGAGTAAAAAACTACTTTTTGCATTTGCAAGATTTAAAAAAGCATATGTTTCGAGTAAAACTCCCAAAGATGCATTATTTCAGGCATTATTAGCCATTTTCCATGTGTGGTGTAGTAGTTATGTTTAAATAACTGTCATATTGAGTGTTACAGTATACAGTCATATTGAGTAATACCTCATTTTTGTATTTGCAAACCATAGAAAAACAACTGTATCTAGTAAAACTCACATGTATTCAATATCACAGGCCTTTTTAGACACTTTGCACGTTTGGATTAGGAATTATGTTCGAATACATTTGTATTGCTTTATTCGCATTATCTCAGGATTCTAAGTACATTACTGTCAAATTGAGTAAAACATTACTTTTTGTTTTTGCAAACGGTACCAAATGTTTTTATTTCAGGGAAACTCTCAAAGATGCATTTCTTCAGGCATTATTAGACATATTGCATGTGTATTTTTGGAGTTATGTTTCATAAACTGACATTTTGAGTTTGACCAATATGAGGCCAGTAAAACCTGATTTTTGTATTTTTTAACCTTTCCAAAATACCTGATTCAGGTCAAACTCACATAAATTCAATATTACAGGCTTTTTTAGACAAAGTTCATGTTTGGTTTTGGAGTTATCATTATAAACCTTTCATATTTAGGTTGACAGTCACACTGTTATATTGAATAAAAAAACTAACTTGTGTCTTTAGAAACCTTACAAAAGATCATTTTTCTAGTACTACTAACAAAAATACATATCTCTAGGCATTATTAGCCATTTTGCATGTGTTGTTTAGAAGTTATGTTCGAATACATTTTTATTGCTTTTTTCGCATTATCTCAGGATTCTAAGAACATTATAGTCATATTGAGTAAAAAACTACTTTTTGCATTTGCAAGATTTAAAAAAGCATATGTTTCGAGTAAAACTCCCAAAGATGCATTATTTCAGGCATTATTAGCCATTTTCCATGTGTGGTGTAGGAGTTATGTTTAAATAACTGTCATATTGAGTGTTACAGTATACAGTCATATTGAGTAATACCTCATTTTTGTATTTGCAAACCATAGAAAAACAACTGTATCTAGTAAAAATCACATGTATTCAATATCACAGGCATTTTTAGACACTTTGCACGTTTGGATTAGGAATTATGTTGGAATACATTTTTATTGCTTTATTCGCATTATCTCAGGATTCTAAGTACATTACTGTCAAATTGAGTAAAACATTACTTTTTGTTTTTGCAAACGGTACCAAATGTTTTTTTTTCAGGGAAACTCTCAAAGATGCATTTATTCAGGCATTATTAGACATATTGCATGTGTATTTTTGGAGTTATGTTTCATAAACTGACATTTTGAGTTTGACCAATATGAGGCCAGTAAAACCTGATTTTTGTATTTATGAACCTTTCCAAAATACCTGATTCAGGTCAAACTCACATAAATTCAATATTACAGGCTTTTTTAGACAAATTTCATGTTTGGTTTTGGAGTTATGATTATAAACCTTTCATATTTAGGTTGACAGTCACACTGTTATATTGAAAAAAAACAAACTAACTTGTGTCTTTAGAAACCTTACAAAAGATTATTTTTCTAGTACTACTAACAAAAATACATATCTCTAGGCATTATTAGCCATTTTGCATGTGTTGTTTAGAAGTTATGTTTGAATACATTTTTATTGCTTTTTTCGCATTATCTCAGGATTCTAAGAACATTATAGTCATATTGAGTAAAAAACTACTTTTTGCATTTGCAAGATTTAAAAAAGCATATGTTTCGAGTAAAACTCCCAAAGATGCATTATTTCAGGCATTATTAGCCATTTTCCATGTGTGGTGTAGGAGTTATGTTTAAATAACTGTCATATTGAGTGTTACCGTATACAGTCATATTGAGTAATACCTCATTTTTGTATTTGCAAACCATAGAAAAACAACTGTATCTAGTAAAACTCACATGTATTCAATATCACAGGCATTTTAGACACTTTGCACGTTTGGATTAGGAATTATGTTGGAATACATTTGTATTGCTTTATTCGCATTATCTCAGGATTCTAAGTACATTACTGTCAAATTGAGTAAAACATTACTTTTTGTTTTTGCAAACGGTACCAAATGTTTTTTTTTCAGGGAAACTCTCAAAGATGCATTTCTTCAGGCATTATTAGACATATTGCATGTGTATTTTTGGAGTTATGTTTCATAAACTGACATTTTGAGTTTGACCAATATGAGGCCAGTAAAACCAGATTTTTGTATTTTTGAACCTTTCCAAAATACCTGATTCAGGTCAAACTCACATAAATTCAATATTACAGGCTTTTTTAGACAAATTTCATGTTTGGTTTTGGAGTTATGATTATAAACCTTTCATATTTAGGTTGACAGTCACACTGTTATATTGAAAAAAAAAACTAACTTGTGTCTTTAGAAACCTTACAAAAGATCATTTTTCTAGTACTACTAACAAAAATACATATCTCTAGGCATTATTAGCCATTTTGCATGTGTTGTTTAGAAGTTATGTTTGAATACATTTTTATTGCTTTTTTCGCATTATCTCAGGATTCTAAGAACATTATAGTCATATTGAGTAAAAAACTACTTTTTGCATTTGCAAGATTTAAAAAAGCATATGTTTCGAGTAAAACTCCCAAAGATGCATTATTTCAGGCATTATTAGCCATTTTCCATGTGTGGTGTAGGAGTTATGTTTAAATAACTGTCATATTGAGTGTTACAGTATACAGTCATATTGAGTAATACCTCATTTTTGTATTTGCAAACCATAGAAAAACAACTGTATCTAGTAAAACTCACATGTATTCAATATCACAGGCATTTTTAGACACTTTGCACGTTTGGATTAGGAATTATGTTGGAATACATTTTTATTGCTTTATTCGCATTATCTCAGGATTCTAAGTACATTACTGTCAAATTGAGTAAAACATTACTTTTTGTTTTTGCAAACGGTACCAAATGTTTTTTTTTCAGGGAAACTCTCAAAGATGCATTTCTTCAGGCATTATTAGACATATTGCATGTGTATTTTTGGAGTTATGTTCATTAACTGACATTTTGAGTTTGACCAATATGAGGCCAGTAAAACCTGATTTTTGTATTTTTGAACCTTTCCAAAATACCTGATTCAGGTCAAACTCACATAAATTCAATATTACAGGCTTTTTTAGACAAAGTTCATGTTTGGTTTTGGAGTTATGATTATAAACCTTTCATATTTAGGTTGACAGTCACGCTGTTATATTGAATAAAAAAACTAACTTGTGTCTTTAGAAACCTTACAAAAGATAATTTTTCTAGTACTACTAACACAAAATACATATCTCTAGGCATTATTAGCCATTTTGCATGTGTTGTTTAGAAGTTATGTTTGAATACATTTTTATTGCTTTTTTCGCATTATCTCAGGATTCTAAGAACATTATAGTCATATTGAGTAAAAAACTACTTTTTGCATTTGCAAGATTTAAAAAAGCATATGTTTCGAGTAAAACTCCCAAAGATGCATTATTTCAGGCATTATTAGCCATTTTCCATGTGTGGTGTAGGAGTTATGTTTAAATAACTGTCATATTGAGTGTTACAGTATACAGTCATATTGAGTAATACCTCATTTTTGTATTTGCAAACCATAGAAAAACAACTGTATCTAGTAAAACTCACATGTATTCAATATCACAGGCATTTTTAGACACTTTGCACGTTTGGATTAGGAATTATGTTGGAATACATTTTTATTGCTTTATTCGCATTATCTCAGGATTCTAAGTACATTACTGTCAAATTGAGTAAAACATTACTTTTTGTTTTTGCAAACGGTACCAAATGTTTTTTTTCAGGGAAACTCTCAAAGATGCATTTATTCAGGCATTATTAGACATATTGCATGTGTATTTTTGGAGTTATGTTTCATAAACTGACATTTTGAGTTTGACCAATATGAGGCCAGTAAAACCTGATTTTTGTATTTTTGAACCTTTCCAAAATACCTGATTCAGGTCAAACTCACATAAATTCAATATTACAGGCTTTTTTAGACAAAGTTCATGTTTGGTTTTGGAGTTATGATTATAAACCTTTCATATTTAGGTTGACAGTCACACTGTTATATTGAATAAAAAAACTAACTTGTGTCTTTAGAAACCTTACAAAAGATAATTTTTCTAGTACTACTAACACAAAATACATATCTCTAGGCATTATTAGCCATTTTGCATGTGTTGTTTAGAAGTTATGTTTGAATACATTTGTATTGCTTTTTTCGCATTATCTCAGGATTCTAAGAACATTATAGTCATATTGAGTAAAAAAATACTTGTTGCATTTGCAAGATTTAAAAAAGCATATGTTTCGAGTAAAACTCCCAAAGATGCATTATTTCAGGCATTATTAGCCATTTTCCATGTGTGGTGTAGTAGTTATGTTTAAATAACTGTCATATTGAGTGTTACAGTATACAGTCATATTGAGTAATACCTCATTTTTGTATTTGCAAACCATAGAAAAACAACTGTATCTAGTAAAACTCACATGTATTCAATATCACAGGCCTTTTTAGACACTTTGCACGTTTGGATTAGGAATTATGTTGGAATACATTTTTATTGCTTTATTCGCATTATCTCAGGATTCTAAGTACATTACTGTCAAATTGAGTAAAACATTACTTTTTGTTTTTGCAAACGGTACCAAAAGTTTTTTTTTCAGGGAAACTCTCAAAGATGCATTTCTTCAGGCATTATTAGACATATTGCATGTGTATTTTTGGAGTTATGTTTCATAAACTGACATTTTGAGTTTGACCAATATGAGGCCAGTAAAACCTGATTTTTGTTATTTTGAACCTTTCCAAAATACCTGATTCAGGTCAAACTCACATAAATTCAATTTTACAGGCTTTTTTAGACAAAGTTCATGTTTGGTTTTGGAGTTATGATTATAAACCTTTCATGTTTAGGTTGACAGTCACACTGTTATATTGAATAAAAAAACTAACTTGTGTCTTTAGAAACCTTACAAAAGATCATTTTTCTAGTACTACTAACAAAAATACATATCTCTAGGCATTATTAGCCATTTTGCGTGTGTTGTTTAGAAGTTATGTTTGAATACATTTTTATTGCTTTTTTCGCATTATCTCAGGATTCTAAGAACATTATAGTCATATTGAGTAAAAAACTACTTTTTGCATTTGCAAGATTTAAAAAAGCATATGTTTCGAGTAAAACTCCCAAAGATGCATTATTTCAGGCATTATTAGCCATTTTCCATGTGTGGTGTAGGAGTTATGTTTAAATAACTGTCATATTGAGTGTTACAGTATACAGTCATATTGAGTAATACCTCATTTTTGTATTTGCAAACCATAGAAAAACAACTGTATCTAGTAAAACTCACATGAATTCAATATCACAGGCATTTTTAGACACTTTGCACTTTTGGATTAGGAATTATGTTGGAATACATTTTTATTGATTTATTCGCATTATCTCAGGATTCTAAGTACATTACTGTCAAATTGAGTAAAACATTACTTTTTGTTTTTGCAAACGGTACCAAATGTTTTTTTTTCAGGAAAACTCTCAAAGATGCATTTCTTCAGGCATTATTAGACATATTGCATGTGTATTTTTGGAGTTATGTTTCATAAACTGACATTTTGAGTTTGACCAATATGAGGCCGGTAAAACCTGATTTTTGTATTTTTGAACCTTTCCAAAATACCTGATTCAGGTCAAACTCACATAAATTCAATATTACAGGCTTTTTTAGACAAAGTTCATGTTTGGTTTTGGAGTTATGATTATAAACCTTTCATATTTAGGTTGACAGTCACACTGTTATATTGAATAAAAAAACTAACTTGTGTCTTTAGAAACCTTACAAAAGATCATTTTTCTAGTACTACTAACAAAAATACATATCTCTAGGCATTATTAGCCATATTGCATGTGTTGTTTAGAAGTTATGTTTGAATACATTTTTATTGCTTTTTTCGCATTATCTCAGGATTCTAAGAACATTATAGTCATATTGAGTAAAAAAATACTTTTTGCATTTGCAAGATTTAAAAAAGCATATGTTT
The DNA here is from genome assembly GCF_033978795.1 of Nerophis ophidion. Classification (NCBI taxonomy): domain Eukaryota; kingdom Metazoa; phylum Chordata; class Actinopteri; order Syngnathiformes; family Syngnathidae; genus Nerophis; species Nerophis ophidion. The sequence goes on from NC_084636.1 coordinate 20,196,145, forward strand.
CGAGTAAAACTCCCAAAGATGCATTATTTCAGGCATTATTAGCCATTTTCCATGTGTGGTGTAGGAGTTATGTTTAAATAACTGTCATATTGAGTGTTACAGTATACAGTCATATTGAGTAATACCTCATTTTTGTATTTGCAAACCATAGAAAAACAACTGTATCTAGTAAAACTCACATGTATTCAATATCACAGGCCTTTTTAGACACTTTGCACGTTTGGATTAGGAATTATGTTGGAATACATTTTTATTGCTTTATTCGCATTATCTCAGGATTCTAAGTACATTACTGTCAAATTGAGTAAAACATTACTTTTTGTTTTTGCAAACGGTACCAAATGTTTTTTTTTCAGGGAAACTCTCAAAGATGCATTTCTTCAGGCATTATTAGACATATTGCATGTGTATTTTTGGAGTTATGTTTCAAAAACTGACATTTTGAGTTTGACCAATATGAGGCCAGTAAAACCTGATTTTTGTATTTTTGAACCTTTCCAAAATACCTGATTCAGGTCAAACTCACATAAATTCAATTTTACAGGCTTTTTTAGACAAAGTTCATGTTTGGTTTTGGAGTTATGATTATAAACCTTTCATATTTAGATTGACAGTCACACTGTTATATTGAATAAAAAAACTAACTTGTGTCTTTAGAAACCTTACAAAAGATCATTTTTCTAGTACTACTAACAAAAATACATATCTCTAGGCATTATTAGCCATTTTGCGTGTGTTGTTTAGAAGTTATGTTTGAATACATTTTTATTGCTTTTTTCGCATTATCTCAGGATTCTAAGAACATTATAGTCATATTGAGTAAAAAACTACTTTTTGCATTTGCAAGATTTAAAAAAGCATATGTTTCGAGTAAAACTCCCAAAGATGCATTATTTCAGGCATTATTAGCCATTTTCCATGTGTGGTTTAGGAGTTATGTTTAAATAACTGTCATATTGAGTGTTACAGTATACAGTCATATTGAGTAATACCTCATTTTTGTATTTGCAAACCATAGAAAAACAACTGTATCTAGTAAAACTCACATGTATTCAATATCACAGGCATTTTTAGACACTTTGCACGTTTGGATTAGGAATTATGTTGGAATACTTTTTTATTGCTTTATTCGCATTATCTCAGGATTCTAAGTACATTACTGTCAAATTGAGTAAAACATTACTTTTTGTTTTTGCAAACGGTACCAAATGTTTTTTTTTTCAGGAAAACTCTCAAAGATGCATTTCTTCAGGCATTATTAGACATATTGCATGTGTATTTTTGGAGTTATGTTTCATAAACTGACATTTTGAGTTTGACCAATATGAGGCCAGTAAAACCTGATTTTTGTATTTTTGAACCTTTCCAAAATACCTGATTCAGGTCAAACTCACATAAATTCAATATTACAGGCTTTTTTAGACAAATTTCATGTTTGGTTTGGAGTTATGATTATAAACCTTTCATATTTAGGTTGACAGTCACACTGTTATATTGAATAAAAAAACTAACTTGTGTCTTTAGAAACCTTACAAAAGATCATTTTTCTAGTACTACTAACAAAAATACATATCTCTAGGCATTATTAGCCATTTTGCATGTGTTGTTTAGAAGTTATGTTTGAATACATTTTTATTGCTTTTTTCGCATTATCTCAGGATTCTAAGAACATTATAGTCATATTGAGTAAAAAAATACTTTTTGCATTTGCAAGATTTAAAAAAGCATATGTTTCGAGTAAAACTCCCAAAGATGCATTATTTCAGGCATTATTAGCCATTTTCCATGTGTGGTGTAGGAGTTATGTTTAAATAACTGTCATATTGAGTGTTACAGTATACAGTCATATTGAGTAATACCTCATTTTTGTATTTGCAAACCATAGTAAAACAACTGTATCTAGTAAAACTCACATGTATTCAATATCACAGGCATTTTTAGACACTTTGCACGTTTGGATTAGGAATTATGTTGGAATACATTTTTATTGCTTTATTCGCATTATCTCAGGATTCTAAGTACATTACTGTCAAATTGAGTAAAACATTACTTTTAGTTTTTGCAAACGGTACCAAAAGTTTTTTTTTTCAGGGAAACTCTCAAAGATGCATTTCTTCAGGCATTATTAGACATATTGCATGTGTATTTTTGGAGTTATGTTTCATAAACTGACATTTTGAGTTTGACCAATATGAGGCCAGTAAAACCTGATTTTTGTATTTTTGAACCTTTCCAAAATACCTGATTCAGGTCAAACTCACATAAATTCAATATTACAGGCTTTTTTAGACAAAGTTCATGTTTGGTTTTGGAGTTATGATTATAAACCTTTCATATTTAGGTTGACAGTCACACTGTTATATTGAATAAAAAAACTAATTTGTGTCTTTAGAAACCTTACAAAAGATAATTTTTCTAGTACTACTAACACAAAATACATATCTCTAGGCATTATCAGCCATTTTGCATGTGTTGTTTAGAAGTTATGTTTGAATACATTTTTATTGCTTTTTTCGCATTATCTCAGGATTCTAAGAACATTATAGTCATATTGAGTAAAAAACTACTTTTTGCATTTGCAAGATTTAAAAAAGCATATGTTTCGAGTAAAACTCCCAAAGATGCATTATTTCAGGCATTATTAGCCATTTTCCATGTGTGGTGTAGGAGTTATGTTTAAATAACTGTCATATTGAGTGTTACAGTATACAGTCATATTGAGTAATACCTCATTTTTGTATTTGCAAACCATAGAAAAACAACTGTATCTAGTAAAACTCACATGTATTCAATATCACAGGCATTTTAGACACTTTGCACGTTTGGATTAGGAATTATGTTGGAATACATTTTTATTGCTTTATTCGCATTATCTCAGGATTCTAAGTACATTACTGTCAAATTGAGTAAAACATTACTTTTTGTTTTTGCAAACGGTACCAAATGTTTTTTTTTTCAGGAAAACTCTCAAAGATACATTTCTTCAGGCATTATTAGACATATTGCATGTGTATTTTTGGAGTTATGTTTCATAAACTGACATTTTGAGTTTGACCAATATGAGGCCAGTAAAACCTGATTTTTGTATTTTTGAACCTTTCCAAAATACCTGATTCAGGTCAAACTCACATAAATTCAATAGTACAGGCTTTTTTAGACAAATTTCATGTTTGGTTTTGGAGTTATGATTATAAACCTTTCATATTTAGGTTGACAGTCACACTGTTATATTGAATAAAAAAACTAACTTGTGTCTTTAGAAACCTTACAAAAGATCATTTTTCTAGTACTACTAACAAAAATACATATCTCTAGGCATTATTAGCCATTTTGCATGTGTTGTTTAGAAGTTATGTTTGAATACATTTTTATTGCTTTTTTCGCATTATCTCAGGATTCTAAGAACATTATAGTCATATTGAGTAAAAAACTACTTTTTGCATTTGCAAGATTTAAAAAAGCATATGTTTCGAGTAAAACTCCCAAAGATGCATTATTTCAGGCATTATTAGCCATTTTCCATGTGTGGTGTAGGAGTTATGTTTAAATAACTGTCATATTGAGTGTTACAGTATACAGTCATATTGAGTAATACCTCATTTTTGTATTTGCAAACCATAGTAAAACAACTGTATCTAGTAAAACTCACATGTATTCAATATCACAGGCATTTTTAGACACTTTGCACGTTTGGATTAGGAATTATGTTGGAATACATTTTTATTGCTTTATTCGCATTATCTCAGGATTCTAAGTACATTACTCTCAAATTGAGTAAAACATTACTTTTAGTTTTTGCAAACGGTACCAAAAGTTTTTTTTTTCAGGGAAACTCTCAAAGATGCATTTCTTCAGGCATTATTAGACATATTGCATGTGTATTTTTGGAGTTATGTTTCATAAACTGACATTTTGAGTTTGACCAATATGAGGCCAGTAAAACCTGATTTTTGTATTTTTGAACCTTTCCAAAATACCTGATTCAGGTCAAACTCACATAAATTCAATATTACAGGCTTTTTTAGACAACGTTCATGTTTGGTTTTGGAGTTATGATTATAAACCTTTCATATTTAGGTTGACAGTCACACTGTTATATTGAATAAAAAAACTAACTTGTGTCTTTAGAAACCTTACAAAAGATCATTTTTCTAGTACTACTAACAAAAATACATATCTCTAGGCATTATTAGCCATTTTGCATGTGTTGTTTAGAAGTTATGTTTGAATACATTTTTATTGCTTTTTTCGTATTATCTCAGGATTCTAAGAACATTATAGTCATATTGATTAAAAAACTACTTTTTGCATTTGCAAGATTTAAAAAAGCATATGTTTCCAGTAAAACTCCCAAAGATGCATTATTTCAGGCATTATTAGCCATTTTCCATGTGTGGTGTAGGAGTTATGTTTAAATAACTGTCATATTGAGTGTTACAGTATACAGTCATATTGAGTAATACCTCATTTTTGTATTTGCAAACCATAGAAAAACAACTGTATCTAGTAAAACTCACATGTATTCAATATCACAGGCATTTTAGACACTTTGCACGTTTGGATTAGGAATTATGTTGGAATACATTTATATTGCTTTATTCGCCTTATCTCAGGATTCTATGTACATTACTGTCAAATTGAGTAAAACAGTACTTTTTGTTTTTGCAAACGGTACCTAAAGTTTTTTTTTTCAGGGAAACTCTCAAAGATGCATTTCTTCAGGCATTATTAGACATATTGCATGTGTATTTTTGGAGTTATGTTTCATAAACTGACATTTTGAGTTTGACCAATATGAGGCCAGTAAAACCTGATTTTTGTATTTTTGAACCTTTCCAAAATACCTGATTCAGGTCAAACTCACATAAATTCAATATTACAGGCTTTTTTAGACAAAGTTCATGTTTGGTTTTGGAGTTATGATTATAAACCTTTCATATTTAGGTTGACAGTCACACTGTTATATTGAATAAAAAAACTAATTTGTGTCTTTAGAAACCTTACAAAAGATAATTTTTCTAGTACTACTAACACAAAATACATATCTCTAGGCATTATCAGCCATTTTGCATGTGTTGTTTAGAAGTTATGTTTGAATACATTTTTATTGCTTTTTTCGCATTATCTCAGGATTCTAAGAACATTATAGTCATATTGAGTAAAAAACTACTTTTTGCATTTGCAAGATTTAAAAAAGCATATGTTTCGAGTAAAACTCCCAAAGATGCATTATTTCAGGCATTATTAGCCATTTTCCATGTGTGGTGTAGGAGTTATGTTTAAATAACTGTCATATTGAGTGTTACAGTATACAGTCATATTGAGTAATACCTCATTTTTGTATTTGCAAACCATAGAAAAACAACTGTATCTAGTAAAACTCACATGTATTCAATATCACAGGCATTTTAGACACTTTGCACGTTTGGATTAGGAATTATGTTGGAATACATTTTTATTGCTTTATTCGCATTATCTCAGGATTCTAAGTACATTACTGTCAAATTGAGTAAAACATTACTTTTTGTTTTTGCAAACGGTACCAAATGTTTTTTTTTTTCAGGAAAACTCTCAAAGATACATTTCTTCAGGCATTATTAGACATATTGCATGTGTATTTTTGGAGTTATGTTTCATAAACTGACATTTTGAGTTTGACCAATATGAGGCCAGTAAAACCTGATTTTTGTATTTTTGAACCTTTCCAAAATACCTGATTCAGGTCAAACTCACATAAATTCAATAGTACAGGCTTTTTTAGACAAATTTCATGTTTGGTTTTGGAGTTATGATTATAAACCTTTCATATTTAGGTTGACAGTCACACTGTTATATTGAATAAAAAAACTAACTTGTGTCTTTAGAAACCTTACAAAAGATCATTTTTCTAGTACTACTAACAAAAATACATATCTCTAGGCATTATTAGCCATTTTGCATGTGTTGTTTAGAAGTTATGTTTGAATACATTTTTATTGCTTTTTTCGCATTATCTCAGGATTCTAAGAACATTATAGTCATATTGAGTAAAAAACTACTTTTTGCATTTGCAAGATTTAAAAAAGCATATGTTTCGAGTAAAACTCCCAAAGATGCATTATTTCAGGCATTATTAGCCATTTTCCATGTGTGGTGTAGGAGTTATGTTTAAATAACTGTCATATTGAGTGTTACAGTATACAGTCATATTGAGTAATACCTCATTTTTGTATTTGCAAACCATAGTAAAACAACTGTATCTAGTAAAACTCACATGTATTCAATATCACAGGCATTTTTAGACACTTTGCACGTTTGGATTAGGAATTATGTTGGAATACATTTTTATTGCTTTATTCGCATTATCTCAGGATTCTAAGTACATTACTCTCAAATTGAGTAAAACATTACTTTTAGTTTTTGCAAACGGTACCAAAAGTTTTTTTTTTCAGGGAAACTCTCAAAGATGCATTTCTTCAGGCATTATTAGACATATTGCATGTGTATTTTTGGAGTTATGTTTCATAAACTGACATTTTGAGTTTGACCAATATGAGGCCAGTAAAACCTGATTTTTGTATTTTTGAACCTTTCCAAAATACCTGATTCAGGTCAAACTCACATAAATTCAATATTACAGGCTTTTTTAGACAACGTTCATGTTTGGTTTTGGAGTTATGATTATAAACCTTTCATATTTAGGTTGACAGTCACACTGTTATATTGAATAAAAAAACTAACTTGTGTCTTTAGAAACCTTACAAAAGATCATTTTTCTAGTACTACTAACAAAAATACATATCTCTAGGCATTATTAGCCATTTTGCATGTGTTGTTTAGAAGTTATGTTTGAATACATTTTTATTGCTTTTTTCGTATTATCTCAGGATTCTAAGAACATTATAGTCATATTGATTAAAAAACTACTTTTTGCATTTGCAAGATTTAAAAAAGCATATGTTTCCAGTAAAACTCCCAAAGATGCATTATTTCAGGCATTATTAGCCATTTTCCATGTGTGGTGTAGGAGTTATGTTTAAATAACTGTCATATTGAGTGTTACAGTATACAGTCATATTGAGTAATACCTCATTTTTGTATTTGCAAACCATAGAAAAACAACTGTATCTAGTAAAACTCACATGTATTCAATATCACAGGCATTTTAGACACTTTGCACGTTTGGATTAGGAATTATGTTGGAATACATTTGTATTGCTTTATTCGCATTATCTCAGGATTCTATGTACATTACTGTCAAATTGAGTAAAACATTACTTTTTGTTTTTGCAAACGGTACCTAAAGTTTTTTTTTTCAGGGAAACTCTCAAAGATGCATTTCTTCAGGCATTATTAGACATATTGCATGTGTATTTTTGGAGTTATGTTTCATAAACTGACATTTTGAGTTTGACCAATATGAGGCCAGTAAAACCTGATTTTTGTATTTTTGAACCTTTCCAAAATACCTGATTCAGGTCAAACTCACATAAATTCAATATTACAGGCTTTTTTAGACAAAGTTCATGTTTGGTTTTGGAGTTATGATTATAAACCTTTCATATTTAGGTTGACAGTCACACTGTTATATTGAATAAAAAAACTAATTTGTGTCTTTAGAAACCTTACAAAAGATAATTTTTCTAGTACTACTAACACAAAATACATATCTCTAGGCATTATCAGCCATTTTGCATGTGTTGTTTAGAAGTTATGTTTGAATACATTTTTATTGCTTTTTTCGCATTATCTCAGGATTCTAAGAACATTATAGTCATATTGAGTAAAAAACTACTTTTTGCATTTGCAAGATTTAAAAAAGCATATGTTTCGAGTAAAACTCCCAAAGATGCATTATTTCAGGCATTATTAGCCATTTTCCATGTGTGGTGTAGGAGTTATGTTTAAATAACTGTCATATTGAGTGTTACAGTATACAGTCATATTGAGTAATACCTCATTTTTGTATTTGCAAACCATAGAAAAACAACTGTATCTAGTAAAACTCACATGTATTCAATATCACAGGCATTTTAGACACTTTGCACGTTTGGATTAGGAATTATGTTGGAATACATTTTTATTGCTTTATTCGCATTATCTCAGGATTCTAAGTACATTACTGTCAAATTGAGTAAAACATTACTTTTTGTTTTTGCAAACGGTACCAAATGTTTTTTTTTTTCAGGAAAACTCTCAAAGATACATTTCTTCAGGCATTATTAGACATATTGCATGTGTATTTTTGGAGTTATGTTTCATAAACTGACATTTTGAGTTTGACCAATATGAGGCCAGTAAAACCTGATTTTTGTATTTTTGAACCTTTCCAAAATACCTGATTCAGGTCAAACTCACATAAATTCAATAGTACAGGCTTTTTTAGACAAATTTCATGTTTGGTTTTGGAGTTATGATTATAAACCTTTCATATTTAGGTTGACAGTCACACTGTTATATTGAATAAAAAAACTAACTTGTGTCTTTAGAAACCTTACAAAAGATCATTTTTCTAGTACTACTAACAAAAATACATATCTCTAGGCATTATTAGCCATTTTGCATGTGTTGTTTAGAAGTTATGTTTGAATACATTTTTATTGCTTTTTTCGCATTATCTCAGGATTCTAAGAACATTATAGTCATATTGAGTAAAAAACTACTTTTTGCATTTGCAAGATTTAAAAAAGCATATGTTTCGAGTAAAACTCCCAAAGATGCATTATTTCAGGCATTATTAGCCATTTTCCATGTGTGGTGTAGGAGTTATGTTTAAATAACTGTCATATTGAGTGTTACAGTATACAGTCATATTGAGTAATACCTCATTTTTGTATTTGCAAACCATAGTAAAACAACTGTATCTAGTAAAACTCACATGTATTCAATATCACAGGCATTTTTAGACACTTTGCACGTTTGGATTAGGAATTATGTTGGAATACATTTTTATTGCTTTATTCGCATTATCTCAGGATTCTAAGTACATTACTCTCAAATTGAGTAAAACATTACTTTTAGTTTTTGCAAACGGTACCAAAAGTTTTTTTTTTCAGGGAAACTCTCAAAGATGCATTTCTTCAGGCATTATTAGACATATTGCATGTGTATTTTTGGAGTTATGTTTCATAAACTGACATTTTGAGTTTGACCAATATGAGGCCAGTAAAACCTGATTTTTGTATTTTTGAACCTTTCCAAAATACCTGATTCAGGTCAAACTCACATAAATTCAATATTACAGGCTTTTTTAGACAACGTTCATGTTTGGTTTTGGAGTTATGATTATAAACCTTTCATATTTAGGTTGACAGTCACACTGTTATATTGAATAAAAAAACTAACTTGTGTCTTTAGAAACCTTACAAAAGATCATTTTTCTAGTACTACTAACAAAAATACATATCTCTAGGCATTATTAGCCATTTTGCATGTGTTGTTTAGAAGTTATGTTTGAATACATTTTTATTGCTTTTTTCGTATTATCTCAGGATTCTAAGAACATTATAGTCATATTGATTAAAAAACTACTTTTTGCATTTGCAAGATTTAAAAAAGCATATGTTTCCAGTAAAACTCCCAAAGATGCATTATTTCAGGCATTATTAGCCATTTTCCATGTGTGGTGTAGGAGTTATGTTTAAATAACTGTCATATTGAGTGTTACAGTATACAGTCATATTGAGTAATACCTCATTTTTGTATTTGCAAACCATAGAAAAACAACTGTATCTAGTAAAACTCACATGTATTCAATATCACAGGCATTTTAGACACTTTGCACGTTTGGATTAGGAATTATGTTGGAATACATTTATATTGCTTTATTCGCCTTATCTCAGGATTCTATGTACATTACTGTCAAATTGAGTAAAACATTACTTTTTGTTTTTGCAAACGGTACCTAAAGTTTTTTTTTTCAGGGAAACTCTCAAAGATGCATTTCTTCAGGCATTATTAGACATATTGCATGTGTATTTTTGGAGTTATGTTTTATAAACTGACATTTTGAGTTTGACCAATATGAGGCCAGTAAAACCTGATTTTTGTATTTTTGAACCTTTCCAAAATACCTGATTCAGGTCAAACTCACATAAATTCAATATTACAGGCTTTTTTAGACAAAGTTCATGTTTGGTTTTGGAGTTATCATTATAAACCTTTCATATTTAGGTTGACAGTCACACTGTTATATTGAATAAAAAAACTAACTTGTGTCTTTAGAAACCTTACAAAAGATCATTTTTCTAGTACTACTAACAAAAATACATATCTCTAGGCATTATTAGCCATTTTGCATGTGTTGTTTAGAAGTTATGTTTGAATACATTTTTATTGCTTTTTTCGCATTATCTCAGGATTCTAAGAACATTATAGTCATATTGAGTAAAAAACTACTTTTTGCATTTGCAAGATTTAAAAAAGCATATGTTTCGAGTAAAACTCCCAAAGATGCATTATTTCAGGCATTATTAGCCATTTTCCATGTGTGGTGTAGGAGTTATGTTTAAATAACTGTCATATTGAGTGTTACAGTATACAGTCATATCGAGTAATACCTCATTTTTGTATTTGCAAACCATAGAAAAACAACTGTATCTAGTAAAACTCACATGTATTCAATATCACAGGCATTTTAGACACTTTGCACGTTTGGATTAGGAATTATGTTGGAATACATTTTTATTGCTTTATTCGCATTATCTCAGGATTCTAAGTACATTACTGTCAAATTGAGTAAAACATTACTTTTTGTTTTTGCAAACGGTACCAAATGTTTTTTTTTTCAGGAAAACTCTCAAAGATACATTTCTTCAGGCATTATTAGACATATTGCATGTGTATTTTTGGAGTTATGTTTCATAAACTGACATTTTGAGTTTGACCAATATGAGGCCAGTAAAACCTGATTTTTGTATTTTTGAACCTTTCCAAAATACCTGATTCAGGTCAAACTCACATAAATTCAATAGTACAGGCTTTTTTAGACAAATTTCATGTTTGGTTTTGGAGTTATGATTATAAACCTTTCATATTTAGGTTGACAGTCACACTGTTATATTGAATAAAAAAACTAACTTGTGTCTTTAGAAACCTTACAAAAGATCATTTTTCTAGTACTACTAACAAAAATACATATCTCTAGGCATTATTAGCCATTTTGCATGTGTTGTTTAGAAGTTATGTTTGAATACATTTTTATTGCTTTTTTCGCATTATCTCAGGATTCTAAGAACATTATGGTCATATTGAGTAAAAAACTACTTTTTGCATTTGCAAGATTTAAAAAAGCATATTTTTCGAGTAAAACTCCCAAAGATGCATTATTTCAGGCATTATTAGCCATTTTCCATGTGTGGTGTAGGAGTTATGTTTAAATAACTGTCATATTGAGTGTTACAGTATACAGTCATATTGAGTAATACCTCATTTTTGTATTTGCAAACCATAGAAAAACAACTGTATCTAGTAAAACTCACATGTATTCAATATCACAGGCATTTTTAGACACTTTGCACGTTTGGATTAGGAATTATGTTGGAATACATTTTTATTGCTTTATTCCTATTATCTCAGGATTCTAAGTACATTACTGTCAAATTGAGTAAAACATTACTTTTTGTTTTTGCAAACGGTACCAAATGTTTTTTTTCAGGGAAACTCTCAAAGATGCATTTCTTCAGGCATTATTAGACATATTGCATGTGTATTTTTGGAGTTATGTTTCATAAACTGACATTTTGAGTTTGACCAATATGAGGCCAGTAAAACCTGATTTTTGTATTTTTGAACCTTTCCAAAATACCTGATTCAGGTCAAACTCACATAAATTCAATATTACAGGCTTTTTTAGACAAAGTTCATGTTTGGTTTTGGAGTTATGATTATAAACCTTTCATATTTAGGTTGACAGTCACACTGTTATATTGAAAAAAAAAACTAACTTGTGTCTTTAGAAACCTTACAAAAGATCATTTTTCTAGTACTACTAACAAAAATACATATCTCTAGGCATTATTAGCCATTTTGCATGTGTTGTTTAGAAGTTATGTTTGAATACATTTTTATTGCTTTTTTCGCATTATCTCAGGATTCTAAGAACATTATAGTCATATTGAGTAAAAAACTACTTTTTGCATTTGCAAGATTTAAAAAAGCATATGTTTCGAGTAAAACTCCCAAAGATGCATTATTTCAGGCATTATTAGCCAATTTCCATGTGTGGTGTAGGAGTTATGTTTAAAAAACTGTCATATTGAGTGTTACAGTATACAGTCATATTGAGTAATACCTCATTTTTGTATTTGCAAACCATAGAAAAACAACTGTATCTGGTAAAACTCACATGTATTCAATATCACAGGCATTTTTAGACACTTTTCACGTTTGGATTAGGAATTATGTTGGAATACATTTGTATTGCTTTATTCGCATTATCTCAGGATTCTAAGTACATTACTGTCAAATTGAGTAAAACATTACTTTTTGTTTTTGCAAACGGTACCAAATGTTTTTTTTTTCAGGAAAACTCTCAAAGATGCATTTCTTCAGGCATTATTAGACATATTGCATGTGTATTTTTGGAGTTATGTTTCATAAACTGACATTTTGAGTTTGACCAATATGAGGCCAGTAAAACCTGATTTTTGTATTTTTGAACCTTTCCAAAATACCTGATTCAGGTCAAACTCACATAAATTCAATATTACAGGCTTTTTTAGACAAATTTCATGTTTGGTTTGGAGTTATGATTATAAACCTTTCATATTTAGGTTGACAGTCACACTGTTATATTGAATAAAAAAACTAACTTGTGTCTTTAGAAACCTTACAAAAGATCATTTTTCTAGTACTACTAACAAAAATACATATCTCTAGGCATTATTAGCCATTTTGCATGTGTTGTTTAGAAGTTATGTTTGAATACATTTTTATTGCTTTTTTCGCATTATCTCAGGATTCTAAGAACATTATAGTCATATTGAGTAAAAAAATACTTTTTGCATTTGCAAGATTTAAAAAAGCATATGTTTCGAGTAAAACTCCCAAAGATGCATTATTTCAGGCATTATTAGCCATTTTCCATGTGTGGTGTAGGAGTTATGTTTAAATAACTGTCATATTGAGTGTTACAGTATACAGTCATATTGAGTAATACCTCATTTTTGTATTTGCAAACCATAGTAAAACAACTGTATCTAGTAAAACTCACATGTATTCAATATCACAGGCATTTTTAGACACTTTGCACGTTTGGATTAGGAATTATGTTGGAATACATTTTTATTGCTTTATTCGCATTATCTCAGGATTCTAAGTACATTACTGTCAAATTGAGTAAAACATTACTTTTAGTTTTTGCAAACGGTACCAAAAGTTTTTTTTTTCAGGGAAACTCTCAAAGATGCATTTCTTCAGGCATTATTAGACATATTGCATGTGTATTTTTGGAGTTATGTTTCATAAACTGACATTTTGAGTTTGACCAATATGAGGCCAGTAAAACCTGATTTTTGTATTTTTGAACCTTTCCAAAATACCTGATTCAGGTCAAACTCACATAAATTCAATATTACAGGCTTTTTTAGACAAAGTTCATGTTTGGTTTTGGAGTTATGATTATAAACCTTTCATATTTAGGTTGACAGTCACACTGTTATATTGAATAAAAAAACTAATTTGTGTCTTTAGAAACCTTACAAAAGATAATTTTTCTAGTACTACTAACACAAAATACATATCTCTAGGCATTATCAGCCATTTTGCATGTGTTGTTTAGAAGTTATGTTTGAATACATTTTTATTGCTTTTTTCGCATTATCTCAGGATTCTAAGAACATTATAGTCATATTGAGTAAAAAACTACTTTTTGCATTTGCAAGATTTAAAAAAGCATATGTTTCGAGTAAAACTCCCAAAGATGCATTATTTCAGGCATTATTAGCCATTTTCCATGTGTGGTGTAGGAGTTATGTTTAAATAACTGTCATATTGAGTGTTACAGTATACAGTCATATTGAGTAATACCTCATTTTTGTATTTGCAAACCATAGAAAAACAACTGTATCTAGTAAAACTCACATGTATTCAATATCACAGGCATTTTTAGACACTTTGCACGTTTGGATTAGGAATTATGTTGGAATACATTTTTATTGCTTTATTCCTATTATCTCAGGATTCTAAGTACATTACTGTCAAATTGAGTAAAACATTACTTTTTGTTTTTGCAAACGGTACCAAATGTTTTTTTTCAGGGAAACTCTCAAAGATGCATTTCTTCAGGCATTATTAGACATATTGCATGTGTATTTTTGGAGTTATGTTTCATAACCTGACATTTTGAGTTTGACCAATATGAGGCCAGTAAAACCTGATTTTTGTATTTTTGAACCTTTCCAAAATACCTGATTCAGGTCAAACTCACATAAATTCAATAGTACAGGCTTTTTTAGACAAATTTCATGTTTGGTTTTGGAGTTATGATTATAAACCTTTCATATTTAGGTTGACAGTCACACTGTTATATTGAAAAAAAAAACTAACTTGTGTCTTTAGAAACCTTACAAAAGATCATTTTTCTAGTACTACTAACAAAAATACATATCTCTAGGCATTATTAGCCATTTTGCATGTGTTGTTTAGAAGTTATGTTTGAATACATTTTTATTGCTTTTTTCGCATTATCTCAGGATTCTAAGAACATTATAGTCATATTGAGTAAAAAACTACGTTTTGCATTTGCAAGATTTAAAAAAGCATATGTTTCGAGTAAAACTCCCAAAGATGCATTATTTCAGGCATTATTAGCCAATTTCCATGTGTGGTGTAGGAGTTATGTTTAAAAAACTGTCATATTGAGTGTTACAGTATACAGTCATATTGAGTAATACCTCATTTTTGTATTTGCAAACCATAGAAAAACAAGTGTATCTGGTAAAACTCACATGTATTCAATATCACAGGCATTTTTAGACACTTTTCACGTTTGGATTAGGAATTATGTTGGAATACATTTGTATTGCTTTATTCGCATTATCTCAGGATTCTAAGTACATTACTGTCAAATTGAGTAAAACATTACTTTTTGTTTTTGCAAACGGTACCAAATGTTTTTTTTTTCAGGGAAACTCTCAAAGATGGATTTTTTCAGGCATTATTAGACATATTGCATTTGTATTTTTGGAGTTATGTTTCATAAACTGACATTTTGAGTTTGACCAATATGAGGCCAGTAAAACCTGATTTTTGTATTTTTGAACCTTTCCAAAATACCTGATTCAGGTCAAACTCACATAAATTCAATATTACAGGCTTTTTTAGACAACGTTCATGTTTGGTTTTGGAGTTATGATTATAAACCTTTCATATTTAGGTTGACAGTCACACTGTTATATTGAATAAAAAAACTAACTTGTGTCTTTAGAAACCTTACAAAAGATCATTTTTCTAGTACTACTAACAAAAATACATATCTCTAGGCATTATTAGCCATTTTGCATGTGTTGTTTAGAAGTTATTTTTGAATACATTTTTATTGCTTTTTTCGCATTATCTCAGGATTCTAAGAACATTATAGTCATATTGAGTAAAAAACTACTTTTTGCATTTGCAAGATTTAAAAAAGCATATGTTTCGAGTAAAACTCCCAAAGATGCATTATTTCAGGCATTATTAGCCATTTTCCATGTGTGGTGTAGGAGTTATGTTTAAAAAACTGTCATATTGAGTGTTACAGTATACAGTCATATTGAGTAATACCTCATTTTTGTATTTGCAAACCATAGAAAAACAACTGTATCTAGTAAAACTCACATGTATTCAATATCACAGGCATTTTTAGACACTTTGCACGTTTGGATTAGGAATTATGTTGGAATACATTTTTATTGCTTTATTCGCATTATCTCAGGATTCTAAGTACATTACTGTCAAATTGAGTAAAACATTACTTTTTGTTTTTGCAAACGGTACCAAAAGTTTTTTTTTCAGGGAAACTCTCAAAGATGCATTTCTTCAGGCATTATTAGACATATTGCATGTGTATTTTTGGAGTTATGTTTCATAAACTGACATTTTGAGTTTGACCAATATGAGGCCAGTAAAACCTGATTTTTGTATTTTTGAACCTTTCCAAAATACCTGATTCAGGTCAAACTCACATAAATTCAATATTACAGGCTTTTTTAGACAAAGTTCATGTTTGGTTTTGTTGTTATGATTATAAACCTTTCATATTTAGGTTGACAGTCACACTGTTATATTGAATAAAAAAACTAACTTGTGTCTTTAGAAACCTTACAAAAGATCATTTTTCTAGTACTACTAACAAAAATACATATCTCTAGGCATTATTAGCCATTTTGCATGTGTTGTTTAGAAGTTATTTTTGAATACATTTTTATTGCTTTTTTCGCATTATCTCAGGATTCTAAGAACATTATAGTCATATTGAGTAAAAAACTACTTTTTGCATTTGCAAGATTTAAAAAAGCATATGTTTCGAGTAAAACTCCCAAAGATGCATTATTTCAGGCATTATTAGCCAATTTCCATGTGTGGTGTAGGAGTTATGTTTAAAAAACTGTCATATTGAGTGTTACAGTATACAGTCATATTGAGTAATACCTCATTTTTGTATTTGCAAACCATAGAAAAACAACTGTATCTGGTAAAACTCACATGTATTCAATATCACAGGCATTTTTAGACACTTTTCACGTTTGGATTAGGAATTATGTTGGAATACATTTGTATTGCTTTATTCGCATTATCTCAGGATTCTAAGTACATTACTGTCAAATTGAGTAAAACATTACTTTTTGTTTTTGCAAACGGTACCAAATGTTTTTTTTTTCAGGAAAACTCTCAAAGATGCATTTCTTCAGGCATTATTAGACATATTGCATGTGTATTTTTGGAGTTATGTTTCATAAACTGACATTTTGAGTTTGACCAATATGAGGCCAGTAAAACCTGATTTTTGTATTTTTGAACCTTTCCAAAATACCTGATTCAGGTCAAACTCACATAAATTCAATATTACAGGCTTTTTTAGACAAATTTCATGTTTGGTTTGGAGTTATGATTATAAACCTTTCATATTTAGGTTGACAGTCACACTGTTATATTGAATAAAAAAACTAACTTGTGTCTTTAGAAACCTTACAAAAGATCATTTTTCTAGTACTACTAACAAAAATACATATCTCTAGGCATTATTAGCCATTTTGCATGTGTTGTTTAGAAGTTATGTTTGAATACATTTTTATTGCTTTTTTCGCATTATCTCAGGATTCTAAGAACATTATAGTCATATTGAGTAAAAAAATACTTTTTGCATTTGCAAGATTTAAAAAAGCATATGTTTCGAGTAAAACTCCCAAAGATGCATTATTTCAGGCATTATTAGCCATTTTCCATGTGTGGTGTAGGAGTTATGTTTAAATAACTGTCATATTGAGTGTTACAGTATACAGTCATATTGAGTAATACCTCATTTTTGTATTTGCAAACCATAGTAAAACAACTGTATCTAGTAAAACTCACATGTATTCAATATCACAGGCATTTTTAGACACTTTGCACGTTTGGATTAGGAATTATGTTGGAATACATTTTTATTGCTTTATTCGCATTATCTCAGGATTCTAAGTACATTACTGTCAAATTGAGTAAAACATTACTTTTAGTTTTTGCAAACGGTACCAAAAGTTTTTTTTTTCAGGGAAACTCTCAAAGATGCATTTCTTCAGGCATTATTAGACATATTGCATGTGTATTTTTGGAGTTATGTTTCATAAACTGACATTTTGAGTTTGACCAATATGAGGCCAGTAAAACCTGATTTTTGTATTTTTGAACCTTTCCAAAATACCTGATTCAGGTCAAACTCACATAAATTCAATATTACAGGCTTTTTTAGACAAAGTTCATGTTTGGTTTTGGAGTTATGATTATAAACCTTTCATATTTAGGTTGACAGTCACACTGTTATATTGAATAAAAAAACTAATTTGTGTCTTTAGAAACCTTACAAAAGATAATTTTTCTAGTACTACTAACACAAAATACATATCTCTAGGCATTATCAGCCATTTTGCATGTGTTGTTTAGAAGTTATGTTTGAATACATTTTTATTGCTTTTTTCGCATTATCTCAGGATTCTAAGAACATTATAGTCATATTGAGTAAAAAACTACTTTTTGCATTTGCAAGATTTAAAAAAGCATATGTTTCGAGTAAAACTCCCAAAGATGCATTATTTCAGGCATTATTAGCCATTTTCCATGTGTGGTGTAGGAGTTATGTTTAAATAACTGTCATATTGAGTGTTACAGTATACAGTCATATTGAGTAATACCTCATTTTTGTATTTGCAAACCATAGAAAAACAACTGTATCTAGTAAAACTCACATGTATTCAATATCACAGGCATTTTTAGACACTTTGCACGTTTGGATTAGGAATTATGTTGGAATACATTTTTATTGCTTTATTCCTATTATCTCAGGATTCTAAGTACATTACTGTCAAATTGAGTAAAACATTACTTTTTGTTTTTGCAAACGGTACCAAATGTTTTTTTTCAGGGAAACTCTCAAAGATGCATTTCTTCAGGCATTATTAGACATATTGCATGTGTATTTTTGGAGTTATGTTTCATAACCTGACATTTTGAGTTTGACCAATATGAGGCCAGTAAAACCTGATTTTTGTATTTTTGAACCTTTCCAAAATACCTGATTCAGGTCAAACTCACATAAATTCAATAGTACAGGCTTTTTTAGACAAATTTCATGTTTGGTTTTGGAGTTATGATTATAAACCTTTCATATTTAGGTTGACAGTCACACTGTTATATTGAAAAAAAAAACTAACTTGTGTCTTTAGAAACCTTACAAAAGATCATTTTTCTAGTACTACTAACAAAAATACATATCTCTAGGCATTATTAGCCATTTTGCATGTGTTGTTTAGAAGTTATGTTTGAATACATTTTTATTGCTTTTTTCGCATTATCTCAGGATTCTAAGAACATTATAGTCATATTGAGTAAAAAACTACGTTTTGCATTTGCAAGATTTAAAAAAGCATATGTTTCGAGTAAAACTCCCAAAGATGCATTATTTCAGGCATTATTAGCCAATTTCCATGTGTGGTGTAGGAGTTATGTTTAAAAAACTGTCATATTGAGTGTTACAGTATACAGTCATATTGAGTAATACCTCATTTTTGTATTTGCAAACCATAGAAAAACAAGTGTATCTGGTAAAACTCACATGTATTCAATATCACAGGCATTTTTAGACACTTTTCACGTTTGGATTAGGAATTATGTTGGAATACATTTGTATTGCTTTATTCGCATTATCTCAGGATTCTAAGTACATTACTGTCAAATTGAGTAAAACATTACTTTTTGTTTTTGCAAACGGTACCAAATGTTTTTTTTTTCAGGGAAACTCTCAAAGATGGATTTTTTCAGGCATTATTAGACATATTGCATTTGTATTTTTGGAGTTATGTTTCATAAACTGACATTTTGAGTTTGACCAATATGAGGCCAGTAAAACCTGATTTTTGTATTTTTGAACCTTTCCAAAATACCTGATTCAGGTCAAACTCACATAAATTCAATATTACAGGCTTTTTTAGACAACGTTCATGTTTGGTTTTGGAGTTATGATTATAAACCTTTCATATTTAGGTTGACAGTCACACTGTTATATTGAATAAAAAAACTAACTTGTGTCTTTAGAAACCTTACAAAAGATCATTTTTCTAGTACTACTAACAAAAATACATATCTCTAGGCATTATTAGCCATTTTGCATGTGTTGTTTAGAAGTTATTTTTGAATACATTTTTATTGCTTTTTTCGCATTATCTCAGGATTCTAAGAACATTATAGTCATATTGAGTAAAAAACTACTTTTTGCATTTGCAAGATTTAAAAAAGCATATGTTTCGAGTAAAACTCCCAAAGATGCATTATTTCAGGCATTATTAGCCATTTTCCATGTGTGGTGTAGGAGTTATGTTTAAAAAACTGTCATATTGAGTGTTACAGTATACAGTCATATTGAGTAATACCTCATTTTTGTATTTGCAAACCATAGAAAAACAACTGTATCTAGTAAAACTCACATGTATTCAATATCACAGGCATTTTTAGACACTTTGCACGTTTGGATTAGGAATTATGTTGGAATACATTTTTATTGCTTTATTCGCATTATCTCAGGATTCTAAGTACATTACTGTCAAATTGAGTAAAACATTACTTTTTGTTTTTGCAAACGGTACCAAAAGTTTTTTTTTCAGGGAAACTCTCAAAGATGCATTTCTTCAGGCATTATTAGACATATTGCATGTGTATTTTTGGAGTTATGTTTCATAAACTGACATTTTGAGTTTGACCAATATGAGGCCAGTAAAACCTGATTTTTGTATTTTTGAACCTTTCCAAAATACCTGATTCAGGTCAAACTCACATAAATTCAATATTACAGGCTTTTTTAGACAAAGTTCATGTTTGGTTTTGTTGTTATGATTATAAACCTTTCATATTTAGGTTGACAGTCACACTGTTATATTGAATAAAAAAACTAACTTGTGTCTTTAGAAACCTTACAAAAGATCATTTTTCTAGTACTACTAACAAAAAATACATATCTCTAGGCATTATTAGCCATTTTGCATGTGTTGTTTAGAAGTTATGTTTGAATACATTTTTATTGCTTTTTTCGCATTATCTCAGGATTCTAAGAACATTATAGTCATATTGAGTAAAAAACTACTTTTTGCATTTGCAAGATTTAAAAAAGCATATATTTCGAGTAAAACTCCCAAAGATGCATTATTTCAGGCATTATTAGCCATTTTCCATGTTTGGTGTAGGAGTTATGTTTAAATAACTGTCATATTGAATGTTACAGTATACAGTCATATTGAGTAATACCTCATTTTTGTATTTGCAAACCATAGAAAAACAACTGTATCTAGTAAAACTCACATGTATTCAATATCACAGGCATTTTAGACACTTTGCACGTTTGGATTAGGAATTATGTTGGAATACATGTTTATTGCTTTATTCGCATTATCTCAGGATTCTAAGTACATTACTGTCAAATTGAGTAAAACATTACTTTTTGTTTTTGCAAACGGTACCAAATGTTTTTTTTTCAGGAAAACTCTCAAAGATGCATTCCTTCAGGCATTATTAGACATATTGCATGTGTATTTTTGGAGTTATGTTTCATAAACTGACATTTTGAGTTTGACCAATATGAGGCCAGTAAAACCTGATTTTTGTATTTTTTAACCTTTCCAAAATACCTGATTCAGGTCAAACTCACATAAATTCAATATTACAGGCTTTTTTAGACAAATTTCATGTTTGGTTTGGAGTTATGATTATAAACCTTTCATATTTAGGTTGACAGTCACACTGTTATATTGAATAAAAAAAGTAACTTGTGTCTTTAGAAACCTTACAAAAGATAATTTTTCTAGTACTACTAACAAAAATACATATCTCTAGGCATTATTAGCCATTTTGCATGTGTTGTTTAGAAGTTATGTTTGAATACATTTGTATTGCTTTTTTCGCATTATCTCAGGATTCTAAGAACATTATAGTCATATTGAGTAAAAACTACTTTTTGCATTTGCAAGATTTAAAAAAGCATATGTTTCGAGTAAAACTCCCAAAGATGCATTATTTCAGGCATTATTAGCCATTTTCCATGTGTGGTGTAGGAGTTATGTTTAAATAACTGTCATATTGAGTGTTACAGTATACAGTCATATTGAGTAATACCTCATTTTTGTATTTGCAAACCATAGAAAAACAACTGTATCTAGTAAAACTCACATGTATTCAATATCACAGGCATTTTTAGACACTTTGCACGTTTGGATTAGGAATTATGTTGGAATACATTTTTATTGCTTTATTCGCATTATCTCAGGATTCTATGTACATTACTGTCAAATTGAGTAAAACATTACTTTTTGTTTTTGCAAACGGTACCTAAAGTTTTTTTTTTCAGGGAAACTCTCAAAGATGCATTTCTTCAGGCATTATTAGACATATTGCATGTGTATTTTTGGAGTTATGTTTCATAAACTGACATTTACAGTTTGACCAATATGAGGCCAGTAAAACCTGATTTTTGTATTTTTGAACCTTTCCAAAATACCTGATTCAGGTCAAACTCACATAAATTCAATATTACAGGCTTTTTTAGACAAAGTTCATGTTTGGTTTTGGAGTTATGATTATAAACCTTTCATATTTAGGTTGACAGTCACACTGTTATATTGAATAAAAAAACTAATTTGTGTCTTTAGAAACCTTACAAAAGATAATTTTTCTAGTACTACTAACACAAAATACATATCTCTAGGCATTATCAGCCATTTTGCATGTGTTGTTTTGAAGTTATGTTTGAATACATTTTTATTGCTTTTTTCGCATTATCTCAGGATTCTAAGAACATTATAGTCATATTGAGTAAAAAACTACTTTTTGCATTTGCAAGATTTAAAAAAGCATATGTTTCGAGTAAAACTCCCAAAGATGCATTATTTCAGGCATTATTAGCCATTTTCCATGTGTGGTGTAGGAGTTATGTTTAAATAACTGTCATATTGAGTGTTACAGTATACAGTCATATTGAGTAATACCTCATTTTTGTATTTGCAAACCATAGAAAAATAACTGTATCTAGTAAAACTCACATGTATTCAATATCACAGGCATTTTAGACATTTTGCACGTTTGGATTAGGAATTATGTTGGAATACATTTTTATTGCTTTATTCGCATTATCTCAGGATTCTAAGTACATTACTGTCAAATTGAGTAAAACATTACTTTTTGTTTTTGCAAACGGTACCAAATGTTTTCTTTTTCAGGGAAACTCTCAAAGATGCATTTTTTCAGGCATTATTAGACATATTGCATTTGTATTTTTGGAGTTATGTTTCATAAACTGACATTTTGAGTTTGACCAATATGAGGCCAGTAAAACCTGATTTTTGTATTTTTGAACCTTTCCAAAATACCTGACTCAGGTCAAACTCACATAAATTCAGTATTACAGGCTTTTTTAGACAAAATTCATGTTTGGTTTTGGAGTTATGATTATAAACCTTTCATATTTAGGTTGACAGTCACACTGTTATATTGAATAAAAAAACTAACTTGTGTTTTTAGAAACCTTACAAAAGATCATTTTTCTAGTACTACTAACAAAAATACATATCTCTAGGCATTATTAGCCATTTTACATGTGTTGTTTAGAAGTTATGTTTGAATACATTTTTATTGCTTTTTTCGCATTTTCTCAGGATTCTAAGAACATTATAGTCATATTGAGTAAAAAACTACTTTTTGCATTTGCAAGATTTAAAAAAGCATATGTTTCGAGTAAAACTCCCAAAGATGCATTATTTCAGGCATTATTAGCCATTTTCCATGTGTGGTGTAGGAGTTATGTTTAAATAACTGTCATATTGAGTGGTACAGTATACAGTCATATTGAGTAATACCTCATTTTTGTATTTGCAAACCATAGAAAAACAACTGTATCTAGTAAAACTCACATGTATTCAATATCACAGGCATTTTTAGACACTTTGCACGTTTGGATTAGGAATTATGTTGGAATACATTTTTATTGCTTTATTCGCATTATCTCAGGATTCTAAGTACATTACTGTCAAATTGAGTAAAACATTACTTTTTGTTTTTGCAAACGGTACCAAATGTTTTTTTTTCAGGGAAACTCTCAAAGATGCATTTCTTCAGGCATTATTAGACATATTGCATGTGTATTTTTGGAGTTATGTTTCATAAACTGACATTTTGAGTTTGACCAATATGAGGCCAGTAAAACCTGATTTTTGTATTTTTGAACCTTTCCAAAATACCTGATCCAGGTCAAACTCACATAAATTCAATATTACAGGCTTTTTTAGACAAATTTCATGTTTGGTTTTGGAGTTATGATTATAAACCTTTCATATTTAGGTTGACAGTCACACTGTTATATTGAATAAAAAAACTAACTTGTGTCTTTAGAAACCTTACAAAAGATCATTTTTCTAGTACTACTAACAAAAATACATATCTCTAGGCATTATTAGCCATTTTGCATGTGTTGTTTAGAAGTTATGTTTGAATACATTTTTATTGCTTTTTTCGCATTATCTCAGGATTCTAAGAACATTATAGTCATATTGAGTAAAAAACTACTTTTTGCATTTGCAAGATTTAAAAAAGCATATGTTTCGAGTAAAACTCCCAAAGATGCATTATTTCAGGCATTATTAGCCATTTTCCATGTGTGGTGTAGGAGTTATGTTTAAATAACTGTCATATTGAGTGTTACAGTATACAGTCATATTGAGTAACACCTCATTTTTGTATTTGCAAACCATAGAAAAACAACTGTATCTAGTAAAACTCACATGTATTCAATATCACAGGCATTTTTAGACACTTTGCACGTTTGGATTAGGAATTATGTTGGAATACATTTTTATTGCTTAGTTCGCATTATCTCAGGATTCTAAGTACATTACTGTCAAATTGAGTAAAACATTACTTTTTGTTTTTGCAAACGGTACCAAATGTTTTTTTTTTCAGGGAAACTCTCAAAGATGCATTTTTTCAGGCATTATTAGACATATTGCATTTGTATTTTTGGAGTTATGTTTCATAAACTGACATTTTGAGTTTGACCAATATGAGGCCAGTAAAACCTGATTTTTGTATTTTTGAACCTTTCCAAAATACCTGATTCAGGTCAAACTCACATAAATTCAATATTACAGGCTTTTTTAGACAACGTTCATGTTTGGTTTTGGAGTTATGATTATAAACCTTTCATATTTAGGTTGACAGTCACACTGTTATATTGAATAAAAAAACTAACTTGTGTCTTTAGAAACCTTACAAAAGATCATTTTTCTAGTACTACTAACAAAAATACATATCTCTAGGCATTATTAGCCATTTTGCATGTGTTGTTTAGAAGTTATTTTTGAATACATTTTTATTGCTTTTTTCGCATTATCTCAGGATTGTAAGAACATTATAGTCATATTGAGTAAAAAACTACTTTTTGCATTTGCAAGATTTAAAAAAGCATATGTTTCGAGTAAAACTCCCAAAGATGCATTATTTCAGGCATTATTAGCCATTTTCCATGTGTGGTGTAGGAGTTATGTTTAAAAAACTGTCATATTGAGTGTTACAGTATACAGTCATATTGAGTAATACCTCATTTTTGTATTTGCAAACCATAGAAAAACAACTGTATCTAGTAAAACTCACATGTATTCAATATCACAGGCATTTTTAGACACTTTGCACGTTTGGATTAGGAATTATGTTGGAATACATTTTTATTGCTTTATTCGCATTATCTCAGGATTCTAAGTACATTACTGTCAAATTGAGTAAAACATTACTTTTTGTTTTTGCAAACGGTACCAAATGTTTTTTTTTTCAGGGAAACTCTCAAAGATGCATTTTTTCAGGCATTATTAGACATATTGCATTTGTATTTTTGGAGTTATGTTTCATAAACTGACATTTTGAGTTTGACCAATATGAGGCCAGTAAAACCTGATTTTTGTATTTTTGAACCTTTCCAAAATACCTGACTCAGGTCAAACTCACATAAATTCAATATTACAGGCTTTTTTAGACAAAATTCATGTTTGGTTTTGGAGTTATGATTATAAACCTTTCATATTTAGGTTGACAGTCACACTGTTATATTGAATAAAAAAACTAACTTGTGTTTTTAGAAACCTTACAAAAGATCATTTTTCTAGTACTACTAACAAAAATACATATCTCTAGGCATTATTAGCCATTTTGCATGTGTTGTTTAGAAGTTATGTTTGAATACATTTTTATTGCTGTTTTCGCATTTTCTCAGGATTCTAAGAACATTATAGTCATATTGAGTAAAAAACTACTTTTTGCATTTGCAAGATTTAAAAAAGCATATGTTTAGAGTAAAACTCCCAAAGATGCATTATTTCAGGCATTATTAGCCATTTTCCATGTGTGGTGTAGGAGTTATGTTTAAATAACTGTCATATTGAGTGTTACAGTATACAGTCATATTGAGTAATACCTCATTTTTGTATTTGCAAACCATAGAAAAACAACTGTATCTAGTAAAACTCACATGTATTCAATATCACAGGCATTTTTAGACACTTTGCACGTTTGGATTAGGAATTATGTTGGAATACATTTTTATTGCTTTATTTGCATTATCTCAGGATTCTAAGTACATTACTGTCAAATTGAGTAAAACATTACTTTTTGTTTTTGCAAACGGTACCAAATGTTTTTTTTTCAGGGAAACTCTCAAAGATGCATTTCTTCAGGCATTATTAGACATATTGCATGTGTATTTTTGGAGTTATGTTTCATAAACTGACATTTTGAGTTTGACCAATATGAGGCCAGTAAAACCTGATTTTTGTATTTTTGAACCTTTCCAAAATACCTGATCCAGGTCAAACTCACATAAATTCAATATTACAGGCTTTTTTAGACAAATTTCATGTTTGGTTTTGGAGTTATGATTATAAACCTTTCATATTTAGGTTGACAGTCACACTGTTATATTGAATAAAAAAAGTAACTTGTGTCTTTAGAAACCTTACAAAAGATCATTTTTCTAGTACTACTAACAAAAATACATATCTCTAGGCATTATTAGCCATTTTGCATGTGTTGTTTAGAAGTTATGTTTGAATACATTTTTATTGCTTTTTTCGCATTATCTCAGGATTCTAAGAACATTATAGTCATATTGAGTAAAAAACTACTTTTTGCATTTGCAAGATTTAAAAAAGCATATGTTTCGAGTAAATCTCCCAAAGATGCATTATTTCAGAAATTATTAGCCATTTTCCATGTGTGGTGTAGGAGTTATGTTTAAATAACTGTCATATTGAGTGTTACAGTATACAGTCATATTGAGTAACACCTCATTTTTGTATTTGCAAACCATAGAAAAACAACTGTATCTAGTAAAACTCACATGTATTCAATATCACAGCCATTTTTAGACACTTTGCACGTTTGGATTAGGAATTATGTTGGAATACATTTTTATTGCTTAGTTCGCATTATCTCAGGATTCTAAGTACATTACTGTCAAATTGAGTAAAACATTACTTTTTGTTTTTGCAAACGGTACCAAATGTTTTTTTTTTCAGGGAAACTCTCAAAGATGCATTTTTTCAGGCATTATTAGACATATTGCATTTGTATTTTTGGAGTTATGTTTCATAAACTGACATTTTGAGTTTGACCAATATGAGGCCAGTAAAACCTGATTTTTGTATTTTTGAACCTTTCCAAAATACCTGATTCAGGTCAAACTCACATAAATTCAATATTACAGGCTTTTTTAGACAACGTTCATGTTTGGTTTTGGAGTTATGATTATAAACCTTTCATATTTAGGTTGACAGTCACACTGTTATATTGAATAAAAAAACTAACTTGTGTCTTTAGAAACCTTACAAAAGATCATTTTTCTAGTACTACTAACAAAAATACATATCTCTAGGCATTATTAGCCATTTTGCATGTGTTGTTTAGAAGTTATTTTTGAATACATTTTTATTGCTTTTTTCGCATTATCTCAGGATTGTAAGAACATTATAGTCATATTGAGTAAAAAACTACTTTTTGCATTTGCAAGATTTAAAAAAGCATATGTTTCGAGTAAAACTCCCAAAGATGCATTATTTCAGGCATTATTAGCCATTTTCCATATGTGGTGTAGGAGTTATGTTTAAAAAACTGTCATATTGAGTGTTACAGTATACAGTCATATTGAGTAATACCTCATTTTTGTATTTGCAAACCATAGAAAAACAACTCTATCTAGTAAAACTCACATGTATTCAATATCACAGGCATTTTTAGACACTTTGCACGTTTGGATTAGGAATTATGTTGGAATACATTTTTATTGCTTTATTCGCATTATCTCAGGATTCTAAGTACATTACTGTCAAATTGAGTAAAACATTACTTTTTGTTTTTGCAAACGGTACCAAATGTTTTTTTTTCAGGGAAACTCTCAAAGATGCATTTTTTCAGGCATTATTAGACATATTGCATTTTTATTTTTGGAGTTATGTTTCATAAACTGACATTTGGAGTTTGACCAATATGAGGCCAGTAAAACCTGATTTTTGTATTTTTGAACCTTTCCAAAATACCTGATTCAGGTCAAACTCACATAAATTCAATATTACAGGCTTTTTTAGACAACGTTCATGTTTGGTTTTGGAGTTATGATTATAAACCTTTCATATTTAGGTTGACAGTCACACTGTTATATTGAATAAAAAAACTAACTTGTGTCTTTAGAAACCTTACAAAAGATCATTTTTCTAGTACTACTAACAAAAATACATATCTCTAGGCATTATTAGCCATTTTGCATGTGTTGTTTAGAAGTTATGTTTGAATACATTTTTATTGCTTTTTTCGCATTATCTCAGGATTCTAAGAACATTATAGTCATATTGATTAAAAACCTACTTTTTGCATTTGCAAGATTTAAACAAGCATATGTTTCCAGTAAAACTCCCAAAGATGCATTATTTCAGGCATTATTAGCCATTTTCCATGTGTGGTGTAGGAGTTATGTTTAAATAACTGTCATATTGAGTGTTACAGTATACAGTCATATTGAGTAATACCTCATTTTTGTATTTGCAAACCATAGAAAAACAACCGTATCTAGTAAAACTCACATGTATTCAATATCACAGGCATTTTTAGACACTTTGCACGTTTGGATTAGGAATTATGTTGGAATACATTTTTATTGCTTTATTCGCATTATCTCAGGATTCTAAGTACATTACTGTCAAATTGAGTAAAACATTACTTTTTGTTTTTGCAAACGGTACCAAATGTTTTTTTTTCAGGGAAACTCTCAAAGATGCATTTATTCAGGCATTATTAGACATATTGCATGTGTATTTTTGGAGTTATGTTTCATAAACTGACATTTTGAGTTTGACCAATATGAGGCCAGTAAAACCTGATTTTTGTATTTTTGAACCTTTCCAAAATACCTGATTCAGGTCAAACTCACATAAATTCAATATTACAGGCTTTTTTAGACAAAGTTCATGTTTGGTTTTGGAGTTATGATTATAAACCTTTCATATTTAGGTTGACAGTCACACTGTTATATTGAATAAAAAAACTAACTTGTGTCTTTAGAAACCTTACAAAAGATCATTTTTCTAGTACTACTAACAAAAATACATATCTCTAGGCATTATTAGCCATTTTGCATGTGTTGTTTAGAAGTTATGTTTGAACACATTTGTATTGCTTTTTTCGCATTATCTCAGGATTCTAAGAACATTATAGTCATATTGATTAAAAAACTACTTTTTGCATTTGCAAAATTTTAAAAAAGCATATGTTTCCAGTAAAACTCCCAAAGATGCATTATTTCAGGCATTATTAGCCATTTTCCATGTGTGGTGTAGTAGTTATGTTTAAATAACTGTCATATTGAGTGTTACAGTATACAGTCATATTGAGTAATACCTCATTTTTGTATTTGCAAACCATAGAAAAACAACTGTATCTAGTAAAACTCACATGTATTCAATATCACAGGCCTTTTTAGACACTTTGCACGTTTGGATTAGGAATTATGTTGGAATACATTTTTATTGCTTTATTCGCATTATCTCAGGATTCTAAGTACATTACTGTCAAATTGAGTAAAACATTACTTTTTGTTTTTGCAAACGGTACCAAATGTTTTTTTTTTCAGGGAAACTCTCAAAGATGCATTTATTCAGGCATTATTAGACATATTGCATGTGTATTTTTGGAGTTATGTTTCATAAACTGACATTTTGAGTTTGACCAATATGAGGCCAGTAAAACCTGATTTTTGTATTTTTGAACCTTTCCAAAATACCTGATTCAGGTCAAACTCACATAAATTCAATATTACAGGCTTTTTTAGACAAAGTTCATGTTTGGTTTTGGAGTTATGATTATAAACCTTTCATATTTAGGTTGACAGTCACACTGTTATATTGAATAAAAAAACTAACTTGTGTCTTTAGAAACCTTACAAAAGATCATTTTTCTAGTACTACTAACACAAAATACATATCTCTAGGCATTATTAGCCATTTTGCATGTGTTGTTTAGAAGTTATGTTTGAATACATTTTTATTGCTTTTTTCGCATTATCTCAGGATTCTAAGAACATTATAGTCATATTGAGTAAAAAACTACTTTTTGCATTTGCAAGATTTAAAAAAGCATATGTTTCGAGTAAAACTCCCAAAGATGCATTATTTCAGGCATTATTAGCCATTTTCCATGTGTGGTGTAGGAGTTATGTTTAAATAACTGTCATACTGAGTGTTACAGTATACAGTCATATTGAGTAATACCTCATTTTTGTATTTGCAAACCATAGAAAAACAACTGTATCTAGTAAAACTCACATGTATTCAATATCACAGGCCTTTTTAGACACTTTGCACGTTTGGATTAGGAATTATAATGGAATACATTTTTATTGCTTTATTCGCATTATCTCAGGATTCTAAGTACATTACTGTCAAATTGAGTAAAACATTACTTTTTGTTTTTGCAAACGGTACCAAATGTTTTTTTTTTCAGGAAAACTCTCAAAGATGCATTTCTTCAGGCATTATTAGACATATTGCATGTGTATTTTTGGAGTTATGTTTCATAAACTGACATTTTGAGTTTGACCAATATGAGGCCAGTAAAACCTGATTTTTGTATTTTTGAACCTTTCCAAAATACCTGATTCAGGTCAAACTCACATAAATTCAATATTACAGGCTTTTTTAGACAAAGTTCATGTTTGGTTTTGTTGTTATGATTATAAACCTTTCATATTTAGGTTGACAGTCACACTGTTATATTGAATAAGAGAACTAACTTGTGTCTTTAGAAACCTTACAAAAGATCATTTTTCTAGTACTACTAACAAAAAATACATATCTCTAGGCATTATTAGCCATTTTGCATGTGTTGTTTAGAAGTTATGTTTGAATACATTTTTATTGCTTTTTTCGCATTATCTCAGGATTCTAAGAACATTATAGTCATATTGAGTAAAAAACTACTTTTTGCATTTGCAAGATTTAAAAAAGCATATGTTTCCAGTAAAACTCCCAAAGATGCATTATTTCAGGCATTATTAGCCATTTTCCATGTGTGGTGTAGGAGTTATGTTTAAATAACTGTCATATTGAGTGTTACAGTATACAGTCATATTGAGTAATACCTCATTTTTGTATTTGCAAACCATAGAAAAACAACTGTATCTAGTAAAACTCACATGTATTCAATATCACAGGCATTTTAGACACTTTGCACGTTTGGATTAGGAATTATGTTGGAATACATTTTTATTGCTTTATTCGCATTATCTCAGGATTCTAAGTACATTACTGTCAAATTGAGTAAAACATTACTTTTTGTTTTTGCAAACGGTACCAAATGTTTTTTTTTCAGGAAAACTCTCAAAGATGCATTCCTTCAGGCATTATTAGACATATTGCATGTGTATTTTTGGAGTTATGTTTCATAAACTGACATTTTGAGTTTGACCAATATGAGGCCAGTAAAACCTGATTTTTGTATTTTTGAACCTTTCCAAAATACCTGATTCAGGTCAAACTCACATAAATTCAATATTACAGGCTTTTTTAGACAAAGTTCATGTTTGGTTTTGGAGTTATGATTATAAACCTTTCATATTTAGGTTGACAGTCACACTGTTATATTGAATAAAAAAACTAATTTGTGTCTTTAGAATCCTTACAAAAGATAATTTTTCTAGTACTACTAACACAAAATACATATCTCTAGGCATTATCAGCCATTTTGCATGTGTTGTTTTGAAGTTATGTTTGAATACATTTTTATTGCTTTTTTCGCATTATCTCAGGATTCTAAGAACATTATAGTCATATTGAGTAAAAAACTACTTTTTGCATTTGCAAGATTTAAAAAAGCATATGTTTCGAGTAAAACTCCCAAAGATGCATTATTTCAGGCATTATTAGCCATTTTCCATGTGTGGTGTAGGAGTTATGTTTAAATAACTGTCATATTGAGTGTTACAGTATACAGTCATATTGAGTAATACCTCATTTTTGTATTTGCAAACCATAGAAAAATAACTGTATCTAGTAAAACTCACATGTATTCAATATCACAGGCATTTTAGACACTTTGCACGTTTGGATTAGGAATTATGTTGGAATACATTTTTATTGCTTTATTCGCATTATCTCAGGATTCTAAGTACATTACTGTCAAATTGAGTAAAACATTACTTTTTGTTTTTGCAAACGGTACCAAATGTTTTTTTTTTCAGGGAAACTCTCAAAGATGCATTTTTTCAGGCATTATTAGACATATTGCATTTGTATTTTTGGAGTTATGTTTCATAAACTGACATTTTGAGTTTGACCAATATGAGGCCAGTAAAACCTGATTTTTGTATTTTTGAACCTTTCCAAAATACCTGACTCAGGTCAAACTCACATAAATTCAATATTACAGGCTTTTTTAGACAAAATTCATGTTTGGTTTTGGAGTTATGATTATAAACCTTTCATATTTAGGTTGACAGTCACACTGTTATATTGAATAAAAAAACTAACTTGTGTTTTTAGAAACCTTACAAAAGATCATTTTTCTAGTACTACTAACAAAAATACATATCTCTAGGCATTATTAGCCATTTTGCATGTGTTGTTTAGAAGTTATGTTTGAATACATTTTTATTGCTTTTTTCGCATTTTCTCAGGATTCTAAGAACATTATAGTCATATTGAGTAAAAAACTACTTTTTGCATTTGCAAGATTTAAAAAAGCATATGTTTCGAGTAAAACTCCCAAAGATGCATTATTTCAGGCATTATTAGCCATTTTCCATGTGTGGTGTAGGAGTTATGTTTAAATAACTGTCATATTGAGTGGTACAGTATACAGTCATATTGAGTAATACCTCATTTTTGTATTTGCAAACCATAGAAAAACAACTGTATCTAGTAAAACTCACATGTATTCAATATCACAGGCATTTTTAGACACTTTGCACGTTTGGATTAGGAATTATGTTGGAATACATTTTTATTGCTTTATTCGCATTATCTCAGGATTCTAAGTACATTACTGTCAAATTGAGTAAAACATTACTTTTTGTTTTTGCAAACGGTACCTAAAGTTTTTTTTTTCAGGGAAACTCTCAAAGATGCATTTCTTCAGGCATTATTAGACATATTGCATGTGTATTTTTGGAGTTATGTTTCATAAACTGACATTTTGAGTTTGACCAATATGAGGCCAGTAAAACCTGATTTTTGTATTTTTGAACCTTTCCAAAATACCTGATCCAGGTCAAACTCACATAAATTCAATATTACAGGCTTTTTTAGACAAATTTCATGTTTGGTTTTGGAGTTATGATTATAAACCTTTCATATTTAGGTTGACAGTCACACTGTTATATTGAATAAAAAAACTAACTTGTGTCTTTAGAAACCTTACAAAAGATCATTTTTCTAGTACTACTAACAAAAATACATATCTCTAGGCATTATTAGCCATTTTGCATGTGTTGTTTAGAAGTTATGTTTGAATACATTTTTATTGCTTTTTTCGCATTATCTCAGGATTCTAAGAACATTATAGTCATATTGAGTAAAAAACTACTTTTTGCATTTGCAAGATTTAAAAAAGCATATGTTTCGAGTAAAACTCCCAAAGATGCATTATTTCAGGCATTATTAGCCATTTTCCATGTGTGGTGTAGGAGTTATGTTTAAATAACTGTCATATTGAGTGTTACAGTATACAGTCATATTGAGTAACACCTCATTTTTGTATTTGCAAACCATAGAAAAACAACTGTATCTAGTAAAACTCACATGTATTCAATATCACAGGCATTTTTAGACACTTTGCACGTTTGGATTAGGAATTATGTTGGAATACATTTTTATTGCTTAGTTCGCATTATCTCAGGATTCTAAGTACATTACTGTCAAATTGAGTAAAACATTACCTTTTGTTTTTGCAAACGGTACCAAATGTTTTTTTTTTCAGGGAAACTCTCAAAGATGCATTTTTTCAGGCATTATTAGACATATTGCATTTGTATTCTTGGAGTTATGTTTCATAAACTGACATTTTGAGTTTGACCAATATGAGGCCAGTAAAACCTGATTTTTGTATTTTTGAACCTTTCCAAAATACCTGATTCAGGTCAAACTCACATAAATTCAATATTACAGGCTTTTTTAGACAACGTTCATGTTTGGTTTTGGAGTTATGATTATAAACCTTTCATATTTAGGTTGACAGTCACACTGTTATATTGAATAAAAAAACTAACTTGTGTCTTTAGAAACCTTACAAAAGATCATTTTTCTAGTACTACTAACAAAAATACATATCTCTAGGCATTATTAGCCATTTTGCATGTGTTGTTTAGAAGTTATTTTTGAATACATTTTTATTGCTTTTTTCGCATTATCTCAGGATTGTAAGAACATTATAGTCATATTGAGTAAAAAACTACTTTTTGCATTTGCAAGATTTAAAAAAGCATATGTTTCGAGTAAAACTCCCAAAGATGCATTATTTCAGGCATTATTAGCCATTTTCCATGTGTGGTGTAGGAGTTATGTTTAAAAAACTGTCATATTGAGTGTTACAGTATACAGTCATATTGAGTAATACCTCATTTTTGTATTTGCAAACCATAGAAAAACAACTGTATCTAGTAAAACTCACATGTATTCAATATCACAGGCATTTTTAGACACTTTGCACGTTTGGATTAGGAATTATGTTGGAATACATTTTTATTGCTTTATTCGCATTATCTCAGGATTCTAAGTACATTACTGTCAAATTGAGTAAAACATTACTTTTTGTTTTTGCAAACGGTACCAAATGTTTTTTTTTCAGGGAAACTCTCAAAGATGCATTTTTTCAGGCATTATTAGACATATTGCATTTTTATTTTTGGAGTTATGTTTCATAAACTGACATTTGGAGTTTGACCAATATGAGGCCAGTAAAACCTGATTTTTGTATTTTTGAACCTTTCCAAAATACCTGATTCAGGTCAAACTCACATAAATTCAATATTACAGGCTTTTTTAGACAACGTTCATGTTTGGTTTTGGAGTTATGATTATAAACCTTTCATATTTAGGTTGACAGTCACACTGTTATATTGAATAAAAAAACTAACTTGTGTCTTTAGAAACCTTACAAAAGATCATTTTTCTAGTACTACTAACAAAAATACATATCTCTAGGCATTATTAGCCATTTTGCATGTGTTGTTTAGAAGTTATGTTTGAATACATTTTTATTGCTTTTTTCGCATTATCTCAGGATTCTAAGAACATTATAGTCATATTGAGTAAAAAACTACTTTTTGCATTTGCAAGATTTAAAAAAGCATATGTTTCGAGTAAAACTCCCAAAGATGCATTATTTCAGGCATTATTAGCCATTTTCCATGTGTGGTGTAGGAGTTATGTTTAAATAACTGTCATATTGAGTGTTACAGTATACAGTCATATTGAGTAATACCTCATTTTTGTATTTGCAAACCATAGAAAAACAACTGTATCTAGTAAAACTCACATGTATTCAATATCACAGGCATTTTTAGACACTTTGCACGTTTGGATTAGGAATTATGTTGGAATACATTTTTATTGCTTTATTCGCATTATCTCAGGATTCTAAGTACATTACTGTCAAATTGAGTAAAACATTACTTTTTGTTTTTGCAAACGGTACCAAATGTTTTTTTTTCAGGAAAACTCTCAAAGATGCATTTCTTCAGGCATTATTAGACATATTGCATGTGTATTTTTGGAGTTATGTTTCATAAACTGACATTTTGAGTTTGACCAATATGAGGCCAGTAAAACCTGATTTTTGTATTTTTGAACCTTTCCAAAATACCTGATTCAGGTCAAACTCACATAAATTCAGTATTACAGGCTTTTTTAGACAAATTTCATGTTTGGTTTTGGAGTTATGATTATAAACCTTTCATATTTAGGTTGACAGTCACACTGTTATATTGAATAAAAAAACTAACTTGTGTCTTTAGAAACCTTACAAAAGATCATTTTTCTAGTACTACTAACAAATATACATATCTCTAGGCATTATTAGCCATTTTGCATGTGTTGTTTAGAAGTTATGTTTGAATACATTTTTATTGCTTTTTTCGCATTATCTCAGGATTCTAAGAACATTATAGTCATATTGATTAAAAAACTACTTTTTGCATTTGCAAGATTTAAAAAAGCATATGTTTCCAGTAAAACTCCCAAAGATGCATTATTTCAGGCATTATTAGCCATTTTCCATGTGTGGTGTAGGAGTTATGTTTAAATAACTGTCATATTGAGTGTTACAGTATACAGTCATATTGAGTAATACCTCATTTTTGTATTTGCAAACCATAGAAAAACAACTGTATCTAGTAAAACTCACATGTATTCAATATCACAGGCATTTTTAGACACTTTGCACGTTTGGATTAGGAATTATGTTGGAATACATTTTTATTGCTTTATTCGCATCATCTCAGGATTCTAAGTACATTACTGTCAAATTGAGTAAAACATTACTTTTTGTTTTTGCAAACGGTACCAAATTTTTTTTTTCAGGAAAACTCTCAAAGATGCATTTCTTCAGGCATTATTAGACATATTGCATGTGTATTTTTGGAGTTATGTTTCATAAACTGACATTTTGAGTTTGACCAATATGAGGCCAGTAAAACCTGATTTTTGTATTTTTGAACCTTTCCAAAATACCTGATTCTGGTCAAACTCACATAAATTCAATATTACAGGCTTTTTTAGACAAAGTTCATGTTTGGTTTTGGAGTTATGATTATAAACCTTTCATATTTAGGTTGACAGTCACACTGTTATATTGAATAAAAAAACTAACTTGTGTCTTTAGAAACCTTACAAAAGATCATTTTTCTAGTACTACTAACAAAAATACATATCTCTAGGCATTATTAGCCATTTTGCATGTGTTGTTTAGAAGTTATGTTTGAATACATTTTTATTGCTTTTTTCGCATTATCTCAGGATTCTAAGAACATTATAGTCATATTGATTAAAAAACTACCTTTTGCATTTGGAAGATTTAAAAAAGCATATGTTTCCAGTAAAACTCCCAAAGATGCATTATTTCAGGCATTATTAGCCATTTTCCATGTGTGGTGTAGGAGTTATGTTTAAATAACTGTCATATTGAGTGTTACAGTATACAGTCATATTGAGTAATACCTCATTTTTGTATTTGCAAACCATAGAAAAACAACTGTATCTAGTAAAACTCACATGTATTCAATATCACAGGCATTTTTAGACACTTTGCACGTTTGGATTAGGAATTATGTTGGAATACATTTTTATTGCTTTATTCGCATTATCTCAGGATTCTAAGTACATTACTGTCAAATTGAGTAAAACATTACTTTTTGTTTTTGAAAACGGTACCAAATGTTTTTTTTTTTCAGGAAAACTCTCAAAGATGCATTTCTTCAGGCATTATTAGACATATTGCATGTGTATTTTTGGAGTTATATTTCATAAACTGACATTTTGAGTTTGACCAATATGAGGCCAGTAAAACCTGATTTTTGTATTTTTGAACCTTTCCAAAATACCTGATTCAGGTCAAACTCACATAAATTCAATATTACAGGCTTTTTTAGACAAATTTCATGTTTGGTTTTGGAGTTATGATTATAAACCTTTCATATTTAGGTTGACAGTCACACTGTTATATTGAATAAAAAAACTAACTTTTGTCTTTAGAAACCTTACAAAAGATCATTTTTCTAGTACTACTAACAAAAATACATATCTGTAGGCATTATTAGCCATTTTGCATGTGTTGTTTAGATTTTATGTTTGAATACATTTTTATTGCTTTTTTCGCATTATCTCAGGATTCTAAGAACATTATAGTCATATTGAGTAAAAAACTACTTTTTGCATTTGCAAGATTTAAAAAAGCATATGTTTCGAGTAAAACTCCCAAAGATGCATTATTTCAGGCATTATTAGCCATTTTCCATGTGTGGTGTAGGAGTTATGTTTAAATAACTGTCATATTGAGTGTTACAGTATACAGTCATATTGAGTAATACCTCATTTTTGTATTTGCAAACCATAAAAAAACAACTGTATCTAGTAAAACTCACATGTATTCAATATCACAGGCATTTTTAGACACTTTGCACGTTTGGATCAGGAATTATGTTGGAATACATTTTTATTGCTTTATTCGCATTATCTCAGGATTCTAAGTACATTACTGTCAAATTGAGTAAAACATTACTTTTTGTTTTTGCAAACGGTACCAAATTTTTTTTTCAGGAAAACTCTCAAAGATGCATTTCTTCAGGCATTATTAGACATATTGCATGTGTATTTTTGGAGTTATGTTTCATAAACTGACATTTTGAGTTTGACCAATATGAGGCCAGTAAAACCTGATTTTTGTATTTTTGAACCTTTCCAAAATACCTGATTCAGGTCAAACTCACATAAATTCAATATTACAGGCTTTTTTAGACAAATTTCATGTTTGGTTTTGGAGTTATGATTATAAACCTTTCATATTTAGGTTGACAGACAGTATTGAATAAAAAAACTAACTTGTGTCTTTAGAAACCTTACAAAAGATCATTTTTCTAGTACTACTAACAAATATACATATCTCTAGGCATTATTAGCCATTTTGCATGTGTTGTTTAGAAGTTATGTTTGAATACATTTTTATTGCTTTTTTCGCATTATCTCAGGATTCTAAGAACATTATAGTCATATTGATTAAAAAACTACTTTTTGCATTTGCAAGATTTAAAAAAGCATATGTTTCGAGTAAAACTCCCAAAGATGCATTATTTCAGGCATTATTAGCCATTTTCCATGTGTGGTGTAGGAGTTATGTTTAAATAACTGTCATATTGAGTGTTACAGTATACAGTCATATTGAGTAATACCTCATTTTTGTATTTGCAAAGCATAGAAAAACAACTGTATCTAGTAAAACTCAGATGTATTCAATATCACAGGCATTTTTAGACACTTTGCAAGTTTGGATTAGGAATTATGTTGGAATACATTTTTATTGCTTTATTCGCATCATCTCAGGATTCTAAGTACATTACTGTCAAATTGAGTAAAACATTACTTTTTGTTTTTGCAAACGGTACCAAATTTTTTTTTTCAGGAAAACTCTCAAAGATGCATTTCTTCAGGCATTATTAGACATATTGCATGTGTATTTTTGGAGTTATGTTTCATAAACTGACATTTTGAGTTTGACCAATATGAGGCCAGCAAAACCTGATTTTTGTATTTTTTAACCTTTCCAAAATACCTGATTCAGGTCAAACTCACATAAATTCAATATTACAGGCTTTTTTAGACAAATTTCATGTTTGGTTTTGGAGTTATGATTATAAACCTTTCATATTTAGGTTGACAGTCACACTGTTATATTGAATAAAAAAACTAACTTTTGTCTTTAGAAACCTTACAAAAGATCATTTTTCTAGTACTACTAACAAAAATACATATCTGTAGGCATTATTAGCCATTTTGCATGTGTTGTTTAGATTTTATGTTTGAATACATTTTTATTGCTTTTTTCGCATTATCTCAGGATTCTAAGAACATTATAGTCATATTGAGTAAAAAACTACTTTTTGCATTTGCAAGATTTAAAAAAGCATATGTTTCGAGTAAAACTCCCAAAGATGCATTATTTCAGGCATTATTAGCCATTTTCCATGTGTGGTGTAGGAGTTATGTTTAAATAACTGTCATATTGAGTGTTACAGTATACAGTCATATTGAGTAATACCTCATTTTTGTATTTGCAAACCATAGAAAAACAACTGTATCTAGTAAAACTCACATGTATTCAATATCACAGGCATTTTTAGACACTTTGCACGTTTGGATTAGGAATTATGTTGGAATACATTTTTATTGCTTTATTCGCATTATCTCAGGATTCTAAGTACATTACTGTCAAATTGAGTAAAACATTACTTTTTGTTTTTGCAAACGGTACCAAATGTTTTTTTTTCAGGAAAACTCTCAAAGATGCATTTCTTCAGGCATTATTAGACATATTGCATGTGTATTTTTGGAGTTATGTTTCATAAACTGACATTTTGAGTTTGACCAATATGAGGCCAGTAAAACCTGATTTTTGTATTTTTGAACCTTTCCAAAATACCTGATCCAGGTCAAACTCACATAAATTCAATATTACAGGCTTTTTTAGACAAATTTCATGTTTGGTTTTGGAGTTATGATTATAAACCTTTCATGTTTAGGTTGACAGTCACACTGTTATATTGAATAAAAAAACTAACTTGTGTCTTTAGAAACCTTACAAAAGATCATTTTTCTAGTACTACTAACAAAAATACATATCTCTAGGCATTATTAGCCATTTTGCATGTGTTGTTTAGAAGTTATGTTTGAATACATTTTTATTGCTTTTTTCGCATTATCTCAGGATTCTAAGAACATTATAGTCATATTGAGTAAAAAACTACTTTTTGCATTTGCAAGATTTAAAAAAACATATGTTTCGAGTAAAACTCCCAAAGATGCATTATTTCAGGCATTATTAGCCATTTTCCATGTTTGGTGTAGGAGTTATGTTTAAATAACTGTCATATTGAATGTTACAGTATACAGTCATATTGAGTAATACCTCATTTTTGTATTTGCAAACCATAGAAAAACAACTGTATCTAGTAAAACTCACATGTATTCAATATCACAGGCATTTTAGACACTTTGCACGTTTGGATTAGGAATTATGTTGGAATACATTTTTATTGCTTTATTCGCATTATCTCAGGATTCTAAGTACATTACTGTCAAATTGAGTAAAACATTACTTTTTGTTTTTGCAAACGGTACCAAATGTTTTTTTTTTCAGGAAAACTCTCAAAGATGCATTCCTTCAGGCATTATTAGACATATTGCATGTGTATTTTTGGAGTTATGTTTCATAAACTGACATTTTGAGTTTGACCAATATGAGGCCAGCAAAACCTGATTTTTGTATTTTTTAACCTTTCCAAAATACCTGATTCAGGTCAAACTCACATAAATTCAATATTACAGGCTTTTTTAGACAAATTTCATGTTTGGTTTTGGAGTTATGATTATAAACCTTTCATATTTAGGTTGACAGTCACACTGTTATATTGAATAAAAAAACTAACTTTTGTCTTTAGAAACCTTACAAAAGATCATTTTTCTAGTACTACTAACAAAAATACATATCTGTAGGCATTATTAGCCATTTTGCATGTGTTGTTTAGATTTTATGTTTGAATACATTTTTATTGCTTTTTTCGCATTATCTCAGGATTCTAAGAACATTATAGTCATATTGAGTAAAAAACTACTTTTTGCATTTGCAAGATTTAAAAAAGCATATGTTTCGAGTAAAACTCCCAAAGATGCATTATTTCAGGCATTATTAGCCATTTTCCATGTGTGGTGTAGGAGTTATGTTTAAATAACTGTCATATTGAGTGTTACAGTATACAGTCATATTGAGTAATACCTCATTTTTGTATTTGCAAACCATAGAAAAACAACTGTATCTAGTAAAACTCACATGTATTCAATATCACAGGCATTTTTAGACACTTTGCACGTTTGGATTAGGAATTATGTTGGAATACATTTTTATTGCTTTATTCGCATTATCTCAGGATTCTAAGTACATTACTGTCAAATTGAGTAAAACATTACTTTTTGTTTTTGCAAACGGTACCAAATGTTTTTTTTTCAGGAAAACTCTCAAAGATGCATTTCTTCAGGCATTATTAGACATATTGCATGTGTATTTTTGGAGTTATGTTTCATAAACTGACATTTTGAGTTTGACCAATATGAGGCCAGTAAAACCTGATTTTTGTATTTTTGAACCTTTCCAAAATACCTGATTCAGGTCAAACTCACATAAATTCAGTATTACAGGCTTTTTTAGACAAATTTCATGTTTGGTTTTGGAGTTATGATTATAAACCTTTCATATTTAGGTTGACAGTCACACTGTTATATTGAATAAAAAAACTAACTTGTGTCTTTAGAAACCTTACAAAAGATCATTTTTCTAGTACTACTAACAAATATACATATCTCTAGGCATTATTAGCCATTTTGCATGTGTTGTTTAGAAGTTATGTTTGAATACATTTTTATTGCTTTTTTCGCATTATCTCAGGATTCTAAGAACATTATAGTCATATTGATTAAAAAACTACTTTTTGCATTTGCAAGATTTAAAAAAGCATATGTTTCCAGTAAAACTCCCAAAGATGCATTATTTCAGGCATTATTAGCCATTTTCCATGTGTGGTGTAGGAGTTATGTTTAAATAACTGTCATATTGAGTGTTACAGTATACAGTCATATTGAGTAATACCTCATTTTTGTATTTGCAAACCATAGAAAAACAACTGTATCTAGTAAAACTCACATGTATTCAATATCACAGGCATTTTTAGACACTTTGCACGTTTGGATTAGGAATTATGTTGGAATACATTTTTATTGCTTTATTCGCATCATCTCAGGATTCTAAGTACATTACTGTCAAATTGAGTAAAACATTACTTTTTGTTTTTGCAAACGGTACCAAATGTTTTTTTTTTTCAGGAAAACTCTCAAAGATGCATTTCTTCAGGCATTATTAGACATATTGCATGTGTATTTTTGGAGTTATGTTTCATAAACTGACATTTTGAGTTTGACCAATATGTGGCCAGTAAAACCTGATTTTTGTATTTTTGAACCTTTCCAAAATACCTGACTCAGGTCAAACTCACATAAATTCAATATTACAGGCTTTTTTAGACAAAATTCATGTTTGGTTTTGGAGTTATGATTATAAACCTTTCATATTTAGGTTGACAGTCACACTGTTATATTGAATAAAAAAACTAACTTGTGTTTTTAGAAACCTTACAAAAGATCATTTTTCTAGTACTACTAACAAAAATACATATCTCTAGGCATTATTAGCCATTTTGCATGTGTTGTTTAGAAGTTATGTGTGAATACATTTTTATTGCTTTTTTCGCATTTTCTCAGGATTCTAAGAACATTATAGTCATATTGAGTAAAAAACTACTTTTTGCATTTGCAAGATTTAAAAAAGCATATGTTTCGAGTAAAACTCCCAAAGATGCATTATTTCAGGCATTATTAGCCATTTTCCATGTGTGGTGTAGGAGTTATGTTTAAATAACTGTCATATTGAGTGTTACAGTATACAGTCATATTGAGTAATACCTCATTTTTGTATTTGCAAACCATAGAAAAACAACTGTATCTAGTAAAACTCACATGTATTCAATATCACAGGCATTTTTAGACACTTTGCACGTTTGGATTAGGAATTATGTTGGAATACATTTTTATTGCTTTATTCGCATTATCTCAGGATTCTAAGTACATTACTGTCAAATTGAGTAAAACATTACTTTTTGTTTTTGCAAACGGTACCTAAAGTTTTTTTTTCAGGGAAACTCTCAAAGATGCATTTCTTCAGGCATTATTAGACATATTGCATGTGTATTTTTGGAGTTATGTTTCATAAACTGACATTTTGAGTTTGACCAATATGAGGCCAGTAAAACCTGATTTTTGTATTTTTGAACCTTTCCAAAATACCTGATCCAGGTCAAACTCACATAAATTCAATATTACAGGCTTTTTTAGACACATTTCATGTTTGGTTTTGGAGTTATGATTATAAACCTTTCATATTTAGGTTGACAGTCACACTGTTATATTGAATAAAAAAACTAACTTGTGTCTTAGAAACCTTACAAAAGATAATTTTTCTAGTACTACTAACAAAAATACATATCTCTAGGCATTATTAGCCATTTTGCATGTGTTGTTTAGAAGTTATGTTTGAATACATTTTTATTGCTTTTTTCGCATTATCTCAGGATTCTAAGAACATTATAGTCATATTGAGTAAAAAACTACTTTTTGCATTTGCAAGATTTAAAAAAGCATATGTTTCGAGTAAAACTCCCAAAGATGCATTATTTCAGGCATTATTAGCCATTTTCCATGTGTGGTGTAGGAGTTATGTTTAAATAACTGTCATATTGAGTGTTACAGTATACAGTCATATTGAGTAATACCTCATTTTTGTATTTGCAAACCATAGAAAAACAACTGTATCTAGTAAAACTCACATGTATTCAATATCACAGGCATTTTTAGACACTTTGCACGTTTGGATTAGGAATTATGTTGGAATACATTTTTATTGCTTTATTCGCATTATCTCAGGATTCTAAGTACATTACTGTCAAATTGAGTAAAACATTACTTTTTGTTTTTGCAAACGGTACCAAATGTTTTTTTTTTCAGGGAAACTCTCAAAGATGCATTTTTTCAGGCATTATTAGACATATTGCATTTGTATTTTTGGAGTTATGTTTCATAAACTGACATTTTGAGTTTGACCAATATGAGGCCAGTAAAACCTGATTTTTGTATTTTTGAACCTTTCCAAAATACCTGATTCAGGTCAAACTCACATAAATTCAATATTACAGGCTTTTTTAGACAACGTTCATGTTTGGTTTTGGAGTTATGATTATAAACCTTTCATATTTAGGTTGACAGTCACACTGTTATATTGAATAAAAAAACTAACTTGTGTCTTTAGAAACCTTACAAAAGATCATTTTTCTAGTACTACTAACAAAAATACATATCTCTAGGCATTATTAGCCATTTTGCATGTGTTGTTTAGAAGTTATTTTTGAATACAT
The DNA here is from genome assembly GCF_033978795.1 of Nerophis ophidion. Classification (NCBI taxonomy): domain Eukaryota; kingdom Metazoa; phylum Chordata; class Actinopteri; order Syngnathiformes; family Syngnathidae; genus Nerophis; species Nerophis ophidion. The sequence continues at coordinate 20,241,140 of NC_084636.1, forward strand.
TTTTATTGCTTTTTTCGCATTATCTCAGGATTGTAAGAACATTATAGTCTTATTGAGTAAAAAACTACTTTTTGCATTTGCAAGATTTAAAAAAGCATATGTTTCGAGTAAAACTCCCAAAGATGCATTATTTCAGGCATTATTAGCCATTTTCCATGTGTGGTGTAGGAGTTATGTTTAAATAACTGTCATATTGAGTGTTACAGTATACAGTCATATTGAGTAATACCTCATTTTTGTATTTGCAAACCATAGAAAAACAACTGTATCTAGTAAAACTCACATGTATTCAATATCACAGGCATTTTTAGACACTTTGCACGTTTGGATTAGGAAATATGTTGGAATACATTTTTATTGCTTTATTCGCATTATCTCAGGATTCTAAGTACATTACTGTCAAATTGAGTAAAACATTACTTTTTGTTTTTGCAAACGGTACCAAATGTTTTTTTTTCAGGGAAACTCTCAAAGATGCATTTTTTCAGGCATTATTAGACATATTGCATTTTTATTTTTGGAGTTATGTTTCATAAACTGACATTTTGAGTTTGACCAATATGAGGCCAGTAAAACCTGATTTTTGTATTTTTGAACCTTTCCAAAATACCTGATTCAGGTCAAACTCACATAAATTCAATATTACAGGCTTTTTTAGACAACGTTCATGTTTGGTTTTGGAGTTATGATTATAAACCTTTCATATTTAGGTTGACAGTCACACTGTTATATTGAATAAAAAAACTAACTTGTGTCTTTAGAAACCTTACAAAAGATCATTTTTCTAGTACTACTAACAAAAATACATATCTCTAGGCATTATTAGCCATTTTGCATGTGTTGTTTAGAAGTTATGTTTGAATACATTTTTATTGCTTTTATCGCATTATCTCAGGATTCTAAGAACATTATAGTCATATTGATTAAAAAACTACTTTTTGCATTTGCAAGATTTAAAAAAGCATATGTTTCCAGTAAAACTCCCAAAGATGCATTATTTCAGGCATTATTAGCCATTTTCCATGTGTGGTGTAGGAGTTATGTTTAAATAACTGTCATATTGAGTGTTACAGTATACAGTCATATTGAGTAATACCTCATTTTTGTATTTGCAAACCATAGAAAAACAACTGTATCTAGTAAAACTCACATGTATTCAATATCACAGGCATTTTTAGACACTTTGCACGTTTGGATTAGGAATTATGTTGGAATACATTTTTATTGCTTTATTCGCATTATCTCAGGATTCTAAGTACATTACTGTCAAATTGAGTAAAACATTACTTTTTGTTTTTGCAAACGGTAACAAATGTTTTTTTTTCAGGGAAACTCTCAAAGATGCATTTCTTCAGGCATTATTAGACATATTGCATGTGTATTTTTGGAGTTATGTTTCATAAACTGACATTTTGAGTTTGACCAATATGAGGCCAGTAAAACCTGATTTTTGTATTTTTGAACCTTTCCAAAATACCTGATTCAGGTCAAACTCACATAAATTCAATATTACAGGCTTTTTTAGACAAAGTTCATGTTTGGTTTTGGAGTTATGATTATAAACCTTTCATATTTATGTTGACAGTCACACTGTTATATTGAATAAAAAAACTAATTTGTGTCTTTAGAAACCTTACAAAAGATAATTTTTCTAGTACTACTAACACAAAATACATATCTCTAGGCATTATCAGCCATTTTGCATGTGTTGTTTAGAAGTTATGTTTGAATACATTTTTATTGCTTTTTTCGCATTATCTCAGGATTCTAAGAACATTATAGTCATATTGAGTAAAAAACTACTTTTTGCATTTGCAAGATTTAAAAAAGCATATGTTTCGAGTAAAACTCCCAAAGATGCATTATTTCAGGCATTATTAGCCATTTTCCATGTGTGGTGTAGGAGTTATGTTTAAATAACTGTCATATTGAGTGTTACAGTATACAGTCATATTGAGTAATACCTCATTTTTGTATTTGCAAACCATAGAAAAACAACTGTATCTAGTAAAACTCACATGTATTCAATATCACAGGCATTTTAGACACTTTGCACGTTTGGATTAGGAATTATGTTGGAATACATTTTTATTGCTTTATTCGCATTATCTCAGGATTCTAAGTACATTACTGTCAAATTGAGTAAAACATTACTTTTTGTTTTTGCAAACGGTACCAAATGTTTTTTTTTTTCAGGACAACTCTCAAAGATGCATTTCTTCAGGCATTATTAGACATATTGCATGTGTATTTTTGGAGTTATGTTTCATAAACTGACATTTTGAGTTTGACCAATATGTGGCCAGTAAAACCTGATTTTTGTATTTTTGAACCTTTCCAAAATACCTGACTCAGGTCAAACTCACATAAATTCAATATTACAGGCTTTTTTAGACAAAATTCATGTTTGGTTTTGGAGTTATGATTATAAACCTTTCATATTTAGGTTGACAGTCACACTGTTATATTGAATAAAAAAACTAACTTGTGTCTTTAGAAACCTTACAAAAGATCATTTTTCTAGTACTACTAACAAAAATACATATCTCTAGGCATGATTAGCCATTTTGCATGTGTTGTTTAGAAGTTATGTTTGAATACATTTTTATTGCTTTTTTCGCATTATCTCAGGATTCTAAGAACATTATAGTCATATTGATTAAAAAACTACTTTTTGCATTTGCAAAATTTTAAAAAAGCATATGTTTCCAGTAAAACTCCCAAAGATGCATTATTTCAGGCATTATTAGCTATTTTCCATGTGTGGTGTAGGAGTTATGTTTAAATAACTGTCATATTGAGTGTTACAGTATACAGTCATATTGAGTAATACCTCATTTTTGTATTTGCAAACCATAGAAAAACAACTGTATCTAGTAAAACTCACATGTATTCAATATCACAGGCATTTTAGACACTTTGCACGTTTGGATTAGGAATTATGTTGGAATACATTTTTATTGCTTTATTCGCATTATCTCAGGATTCTAAGTACATTACTGTCAAATTGAGTAAAACATTACTTTTTGTTTTTGCAAACGGTACCAAATATTTTTTTTTCAGGGAAACTCTCAAAGATGCATTTTTTCAGGCATTATTAGACATATTGCATTTGTATTTTTGGAGTTATGTTTCATAAACTGACATTTTGAGTTTGACCAATATGAGGCCAGTAAAACCTGATTTTTGTATTTTTGAACCTTTCCAAAATACCTGATTCAGGTCAAACTCACATAAGTTCAATATTACAGGCTTTTTTAGACAACGTTCATGTTTGGTTTTGGAGTTAGGATTATAAACCTTTCATATTTAGGTTGACAGTCACACTGTTATATTGAATAAAAAAACTAACTTGTGTCTTTAGAAACCTTACAAAAGATCATTTTTCTAGTACTACTAACAAAAATACATATCTCTAGGCATTATTAGCCATTTTGCATGTGTTGTTTAGAAGTTATGTTTGAATACATTTTTATTGCTTTCTTCGCATTATCTCAGGATTCTAAGAACATTATAGTCATATTGATTAAAAAACTACTTTTTGCATTTGCAAGATTTAAAAAAGCATATGTTTCCAGTAAAACTCCCAAAGATGCATTATTTCAGGCATTATTAGCCATTTTCCATGTGTGGTGTAGGAGTTATGTTTAAATAACTGTCATATTGAGTGTTACAGTATACAGTCATATTGAGTAATACCTCATTTTTGTATTTGCAAACCATAGAAAAACAACTGTATCTAGTAAAACTCACATGTATTCAATATCACAGGCATTTTTGGACACTTTGCACGTTTGGATTAGGAATTATGTTGGAATACATTTTTATTGCTTTATTCGCATTATCTCAGGATTCTAAGTACATTACTGTCAAATTGAGTAAAACATTACTTTTTGTTTTTGCAAACGGTACCAAATGTTTTTTTTTCAGGGAAACTCTCAAAGATGCATTTCTTCAGGCATTATTAGACATATTGCATGTGTATTTTTGGAGTTATGTTTCATAAACTGACATTTTGAGTTTGACCAATATGAGGCCAGTAAAACCTGATTTTTGTATTTTTGAACCTTTCCAAAATACCTGATTCAGGTCAAACTCACATAAATTCAATATTACAGGCTTTTTTAGACAAAGTTCATGTTTGGTTTTGGAGTTATGATTATAAACCTTTCATATTTAGGTTGACAGTCACACTGTTATATTGAATAAAAAAACTAACTTGTGTCTTTAGAAACCTTACAAAAGATCATTTTTCTAGTACTACTAACAAAAATACATATCTCTAGGCATTATTAGCCATTTTGCATGTGTTGTTTAGAAGTTATGTTTGAATACATTTTTATTGCTTTTTTCGCATTATCTCAGGATTCTAAGAACTTTATAGTCATATTGATTAAAAAACTACTTTTTGCATTTGCAAAATTTTAAAAAAGCATATGTTTCCAGTAAAACTCCCAAAGATGCATTATTTCAGGCATTATTAGCTATTTTCCATGTGTGGTGTAGGAGTTATGTTTAAATAACTGTCATATTGAGTGTTACGGTATACACTCATATTGAGTAATACCTCATTTTTGTATTTGCAAACCATAGAAAAACAACTGTATCTAGTAAAACTCACATGTATTCAATATCACAGGCATTTTAGACACTTTGCACGTTTGGATTAGGAATTATGTTGGAATACATTTTTATTGCTTTATTCGCATTATCTCAGGATTCTAAGTACATTACTGTCAAATTGAGTAAAACATTACTTTTTGTTTTTGCAAACGTTACCAAATATTTTTTTTTCAGGGAAACTCTCAAAGATGCATTTTTTCAGGCATTATTAGACATATTGCATTTGTATTTTTGGAGTTATGTTTCATAAACTGACATTTTGAGTTTGACCAATATGAGGCCAGTAAAACCTGATTTTTGTATTTTTGAACCTTTCCAAAATACCTGATTCAGGTCAAACTCACATAAATTCAATATTACAGGCTTTTTTAGACAACGTTCATGTTTGGTTTTGGAGTTATGATTATAAACCTTTCATATTTAGGTTGACAGTCACACTGTTATATTGAATAAAAAAACTAACTTGTGTCTTTAGAAACCTTACAAAAGATCATTTTTCTAGTACTACTAACAAAAATACATATCTCTAGGCATTATTAGCCATTTTGCATGTGTTGTTTAGAAGTTATGTTTAAATACATTTTTATTGCTTTTTTCGCATTATCTCAGGATTCTAAGAACATTATAGTCATATTGATTAAAAAACTACTTTTTGCATTTGCAAGATTTAAAAAAGCATATGTTTCCAGTAAAACTCCCAAAGATGCATTATTTCAGGCATTATTAGCCATTTTCCATGTGTGGTGTAGGAGTTATGTTTAAATAACTGTCATATTGAGTGTTACAGTATACAGTCATATTGAGTAATACCTCATTTTTGTATTTGCAAACCATAGAAAAACAACTGTATCTAGTAAAACTCACATGTATTCAATATCACAGGCATTTTTAGACACTTTGCACGTTTGGATTAGGAATTATGTTGGAATACATTTTTATTGCTTTATTCGCATTATCTCAGGATTCTAAGTACATTACTGTCAAATTGAGTAAAACATTACTTTTTGTTTTTGCAAACGGTACCAAATGTTTTTTTTTCAGGGAAACTCTCAAAGATGCATTTCTTCAGGCATTATTAGACATATTGCATGTGTATTTTTGGAGTTATGTTTCATAAACTGACATTTTGAGTTTGACCAATATGAGGCCAGTAAAACCTGATTTTTGTATTTTTGAACCTTTCCAAAATACCTGATTCAGGTCAAACTCACATAAATTCAATATTACAGGCTTTTTTAGACAAAGTTCATGTTTGGTTTTGGAGTTATGATTATAAACCTTTCATATTTAGGTTGACAGTCACACTGTTATATTGAATAAAAAAACTAACTTGTGTCTTTAGAAACCTTACAAAAGATCATTTTTCTAGTACTACTAACAAAAATACATATCTCTAGGCATTATTAGCCATTTTGCATGTGTTGTTTAGAAGTTATGTTTGAATACATTTGTATTGCTTTTTTTGCATTATCTCAGGATTCTAAGAACTTTATAGTCATATTGATTAAAAAACTACTTTTTGCATTTGCAAAATTTTAAAAAAGCATATGTTTCCAGTAAAACTCCCAAAGATGCATTATTTCAGGCATTATTAGCTATTTTCCATGTGTGGTGTAGGAGTTATGTTTAAATAACTGTCATATTGAGTGTTACAGTATACACTCATATTGAGTAATACCTCATTTTTGTATTTGCAAACCATAGAAAAACAACTGTATCTAGTAAAACTCACATGTATTCAATATCACAGGCATTTTAGACACTTTGCACGTTTGGATTAGGAATTATGTTGGAATACATTTTTATTGCTTTATTCGCATTATCTCAGGATTCTAAGTACATTACTGTCAAATTGAGTAAAACATTACTTTTTGTTTTTGCAAACGGTACCAAATGTTTTTTTTTCAGGAAAACTCTCAAAGATGCATTCCTTCAGGCATTATTAGACATATTGCATGTATATTTTTGGAGTTATGTTTCATAAACTGACATTTTGAGTTTGACCAATATGAGGCCAGTAAAACCTGATTTTTGTATTTTTTAACCTTTCCAAAATACCTGATTCAGGTCAAACTCACATAAATTCAATATTACAGGCTTTTTTAGACAAATTTCATGTTTGGTTTGGAGTTATGATTATAAACCTTTCATATTTAGGTTGACAGTCACACTGTTATATTGAATAAAAAAAGTAACTTGTGTCTTTAGAAACCTTACAAAAGATAATTTTTCTAGTACTACTAACAAAAATACATATCTCTAGGCATTATTAGCCATTTTGCATGTGTTGTTTAGAAGTTATGTTTGAATACATTTTTATTGCTTTTTTCGCATTATCTCAGGATTCTAAGAACATTATAGTCATATTGAGTAAAAACTACTTTTTGCATTTGCAAGATTTAAAAAAGCATGTTTCGAGTAAAACTCCCAAAGATGCATTATTTCAGGCATTATTAGCCATTTTCCATGTGTGGTGTAGGAGTTATGTTTAAATAACTGTCATATTGAGTGTTACAGTATACAGTCATATTGAGTAATACCTCATTTTTGTATTTGCAAACCATAGAAAAACAACTGTATCTAGTAAAACTCACATGTATTCAATATCACAGGCATTTTTAGACACTTTGCACGTTTGGATTAGGAGTTATGTTGGAATACATTTTTATTGCTTTATTCGCATTATCTCAGGATTCTAAGTACATTACTGTCAAATTGAGTAAAACATTACTTTTTTTTTTTGCAAACGGTACCTAAAGTTTTTTTTTTCAGGGAAACTCTCAAAGATGCATTTCTTCAGGCATTATTAGACATAGTGCATGTGTATTTTGGGAGTTATGTTTCATAAACTGACATTTTGAGTTTGACCAATATGAGGCCAGTAAAACCTGATTTTTGTATTTTTGAACCTTTCCAAAATACCTGACTCAGGTCAAACTCACATAAATTCAATATTACAGGCTTTTTTAGACAAAATTCATGTTTGGTCTTGGAGTTATGATTATAAACCTTTCATATTTAGGTTGACAGTCACACTGTTATATTGAATAAAAAAACTAACTTGTGTTTTTTGAAACCTTACAAAAGATCATTTTTCTAGTACTACTAACAAAAATACATATCTCTAGGCATGATTAGCCATTTTGCATGTGTTGTTTAGAAGTTATGTTTGAATACATATTTATTGCTTTTTTCGCATTTTCTCAGGATTCTAAGAACATTATAGTCATATTGAGTAAAAAACTACTTTTTGCATTTGCAAGATTTAAAAAAGCATATGTTTCGAGTAAAACTCCCAAAGATGCATTATTTCAGGCATTATTAGCCATTTTCCATGTGTGGTGTAGGAGTTATGTTTAAATAACTGTCATATTGAGTGGTACAGTATACAGTCATATTGAGTAATACCTCATTTTTGTATTTGCAAACCATAGAAAAACAACTGTATCTAGTAAAACTCACATGTATTCAATATCACAGGCATTTTTAGACACTTTGCACGTTTGGATTAGGAATTATGTTGGAATACATTTTTATTGCTTTATTCGCATTATCTCAGGATTCTAAGTACATTACTGTCAAATTGAGTAAAACATTACTTTTTGTTTTTGCAAACGGTACCTAAAGTTTTTTTTTCAGGGAAACTCTCAAAGATGCATTTCTTCAGGCATTATTAGACATATTGCATGTGTATTTTTGGAGTTATGTTTCATAAACTGACATTTTGAGTTTGACCAATATGAGGCCAGTAAAACCTGATTTTTGTATTTTTGAACCTTTCCAAAATACCTGATCCAGGTCAAACTCACATAAATTCAATATTACAGGCTTTTTTAGACAAATATCATGTTTGGTTTTGGAGTTATGATTATAAACCTTTCATATTTAGGTTGACAGTCACACTGTTATATTGAATAAAAAAACTAACTTGTGTCTTTAGAAACCTTACAAAAGATCATTTTTCTAGTACTACTAACAAAAATACATATCTCTAGGCATTATTAGCCATTTTGCATGTGTTGTTTAGAAGTTATGTTTGAATACATTTTTATTGCTTTTTTCGCATTATCTCAGGATTCTAAGAACATTATAGTCATATTGAGTAAAAAACTACTTTTTGCATTTGCAAGATTTAAAAAAGCATATGTTTCGAGTAAAACTCCCAAAGATGCATTATTTCAGGCATTATTAGCCATTTTCCATGTGTGGTGTAGGAGTTATGTTTAAATAACTGTCATATTGAGTGTTACAGTATACAGTCATATTGAGTAATACCTCATTTTTGTATTTGCAAACCATAGAAAAACAACTGTATCTAGTAAAACTCACATGTATTCAATATCACAGGCATTTTTAGACACTTTGCACGTTTGGATTAGGAATTGTGTTGGAATACATTTTTATTGCTTTATTCGCATTATCTCAGGATTCTAAGTACATTACTGTCAAATTGAGTAAAACATTACTTTTTGTTTTTGCAAACGGTACCAAATGTTTTTTTTTCAGGGAAACTCTCAAAGATGCATTTTTTCAGGCATTATTAGACATATTGCATTTGTATTTTTGGAGTTATGTTTCATAAACTGACATTTTGAGTTTGACCAATATGAGGCCAGTAAAACCTGATTTTTGTATTTTTGAACCTTTCCAAAATACCTGATTCCGGTCAAACTCACATAAATTCAATATTACAGGCTTTTTTAGACAACGTTCATGTTTGGTTTTGGAGTTATGATTATAAACCTTTCATATTTAGGTTGACAGTCACACTGTTATATTGAATAAAAAAACTAACTTGTGTCTTTAGAAACCTTACAAAAGATCATTTTTCTAGTACTACTAACAAAAATACATATCTCTAGGCATTATTAGCCATTTTGCATGTGTTGTTTAGAAGTTATTTTTGAATACATTTTTATTGCTTTTTTCGCATTATCTCAGGATTGTAAGAACATTATAGTCATATTGAGTAAAAAACTACTTTTTGCATTTGCAAGATTTAAAAAAGCATATGTTTCGAGTAAAACTCCCAAAGATGCATTATTTCAGGCATTATTAGCCATTTTCCATGTGTGGTGTAGGAGTTATGTTTAAAAAACTGTCATATTGAGTGTTACAGTATACAGTCATATTGAGTAATACCTCATTTTTGTATTTGCAAACCATAGAAAAACAACTGTATCTAGTAAAACTCACATGTATTCAATAACACAGGCATTTTTAGACACTTTGCACGTTTGGATTAGGAATTATGTTGGAATACATTTTTATTGCTTTATTCGCATTATCTCAGGATTCTAAGTACATTACTGTCAAATTGAGTAAAACATTACTTTTTGTTTTTGCAAACGGTACCAAATGTTTTTTTTTCAGGGAAACTCTCAAAGATGCATTTTTTCAGGCATTATTAGACATATTGCATTTTTATTTTTGGAGTTATGTTTCATAAACTGACATTTTGAGTTTGACCAATATGAGGCCAGTAAAACCTGATTTTTGTATTTTTGAACCTTTCCAAAATACCTGATTCAGGTCAAACTCACATAAATTCAATATTACAGGCTTTTTTAGACAACGTTCATGTTTGGTTTTGGAGTTATGATTATAAACCTTTCATATTTAGGTTGACAGTCACACTGTTATATTGAATAAAAAAACTAACTTGTGTCTTTAGAAACCTTACAAAAGATCATTTTTCTAGTACTACTAACAAAAATACATATCTCTAGGCATTATTAGCCATTTTGCATGTGTTGTTTAGAAGTTATGTTTGAATACATTTTTATTGCTTTTTTCGCATTATCTCAGGATTCTAAGAACATTATAGTCATATTGATTAAAAAACTACTTTTTGCATTTGCAAGATTTAAAAAAGCATATGTTTCCAGTAAAACTCCCAAAGATGCATTATTTCAGGCATTATTAGCCATTTTCCATGTGTGGTGTAGGAGTTATGTTTAAATAACTGTCATATTGAGTGTTACAGTATACAGTCATATTGAGTAATACCTCATTTTTGTATTTGCAAACCATAGAAAAACAACTGTATCTAGTAAAACTCACATGTATTCAATATCACAGGCATTTTTAGACACTTTGCACGTTTGGATTAGGAATTATGTTGGAATACATTTTTATTGCTTTATTCGCATTATCTCAGGATTCTAAGTACATTACTGTCAAATTGAGTAAAACATTACTTTTTGTTTTTGCAAACGGTACCTAAAGTTTTTTTTTCAGGGAAACTCTCAAAGATGCATTTCTTCAGGCATTATTAGACATATTGCATGTGTATTTTTGGAGTTATGTTTTATAAACTGACATTTTGAGTTTGACCAATATGAGGCCAGTAAAACCTGATTTTTGTATTTTTGAACCTTTCCAAAATACCTGATTCAGGTCAAACTCACATAAATTCAATATTACAGGCTTTTTTAGACAAAGTTCATGTTTGGTTTTGGAGTTATGATTATAAACCTTTCATATTTAGGTTGACAGTCACACTGTCATATTGAATAAAAAAACTAACTTGTGTCTTTAGAAACCTTACAAAAGATCATTTTTCTAGTACTACTAACAAAAATACATATCTCTAGGCATTATTAGCCATTTTGCATGTGTTGTTTAGAAGTTATGTTTGAATACATTTGTATTGCTTTTTTCGCATTATCTCAGGATTCTAAGAACATTATAGTCATATTGAGTAAAAAACTACTTTTTGCATTTGCAAGATTTAAAAAAGCATATGTTTCGAGTAAAACTCCCAAAGATGCATTATTTCAGGCATTATTAGCCATTTTCCATGTGTGGTGTAGGAGTTATGTTTAAATAACTGTCATACTGAGTGTTACAGTATACAGTCATATTGAGTAATACCTCATTTTTGTATTTGCAAACCATAGAAAAACAACTGTATCTAGTAAAACTCACATGTATTCAATATCACAGGTATTTTAGACACTTTGCACGTTTGGATTAGGAATTATGTTGGAATACATTTTTATTGCTTTATTCGCATTATCTCAGGATTCTAAGTACATTACTGTCAAATTGAGTAAAACATTACTTTTTGTTTTTGCAAACGGTACCAAATGTTTTTTTTTCAGGGAAACTCTCAAAGATGCATTTCTTCAGGCATTATTAGACATATTGCATGTGTATTTTTGGAGTTATGTTTCATAAACTGACATTTTGAGTTTGACCAATATGTGGCCAGTAAAACCTGATTTTTGTATTTTTGAACCTTTCCAAAATACCTGACTCAGGTCAAACTCACATAAATTCAATATTACAGGCTTTTTTAGACAAAATTCATGTTTGGTTTTGGAGTTATGATTATAAACCTTTCATATTTAGGTTGACAGTCACACTGTTATATTGAATAAAAAAACTAACTTGTGTTTTTAGAAACCTTACAAAAGATCATTTTTCTAGTACTACTAACAAAAATACATATCTCTAGGCATTATTAGCCATTTTGCATGTGTTGTTTAGAAGTTATGTGTGAATACATTTTTATTGCTTTTTTCGCATTTTCTCAGGATTCTAAGAACATTATAGTCATATTGAGTAAAAAACTACTTTTTGCATTTGCAAGATTTAAAAAAGCATATGTTTCGAGTAAAACTCCCAAAGATGCATTATTTCAGGCATTATTAGCCATTTTCCATGTGTGGTGTAGGAGTTATGTTTAAATAACTGTCATATTGAGTGGTACAGTATACAGTCATATTGAGTAATACCTCATTTTTGTATTTGCAAACCATAGAAAAACAACTGTATCTAGTAAAACTCACATGTATTCAATATCACAGGCATTTTTAGACACATTGCACGTTTGGATTAGGAATTATGTTGGAATACATTTTTATTGCTTTATTCGCATTATCTCAGGATTCTAAGTACATTACTGTCAAATTGAGTAAAACATTACTTTTTGTTTTTGCAAACGGTACCTAAAGTTTTTTTTTCAGGGAAACTCTCAAAGATGCATTTCTTCAGGCATTATTAGACATATTGCATGTGTATTTTTGGAGTTATGTTTCATAAACTGACATTTTGAGTTTGACCAATATGAGGCCAGTAAAACCTGATTTTTGTATTTTTGAACCTTTCCAAAATACCTGATCCAGGTCAAACTCACATAAATTCAATATTACAGGCTTTTTTAGACAAATTTCATGTTTGGTTTTGGAGTTATGATTATAAACCTTTCATATTTAGGTTGACAGTCACACTGTTATATTGAATAAAAAAACTAACTTGTGTCTTTAGAAACCTTACAAAAGATAATTTTTCTAGTACTACTAACAAAAATACATATCTCTAGGCATTATTAGCCATTTTGCATGTGTTGTTTAGAAGTTATGTTTGAATACATTTTTATTGCTTTTTTCGCATTATCTCAGGATTCTAAGAACATTATAGTCATATTGAGTAAAAAACTACTTTTTGCATTTGCAAGATTTAAAAAAGCATATGTTTCGAGTAAAACTCCCAAAGATGCATTATTTCAGGCATTATTAGCCATTTTCCATGTGTGGTGTAGGAGTTATGTTTAAATAACTGTCATATTGAGTGTTACAGTATACAGTCATATTGAGTAATACCTCATTTTTGTATTTGCAAACCATAGAAAAACAACTGTATCTAGTAAAACTCACATGTATTCAATATCACAGGCATTTTTAGACACTTTGCACGTTTGGATTAGGAATTATGTTGGAATACATTTTTATTGCTTTATTCGCATTATCTCAGGATTCTAAGTACATTACTGTCAAATTGAGTAAAACATTACTTTTTGTTTTTGCAAACGGTACCAAATGTTTTTTTTTTCAGGGAAACTCTCAAAGATGCATTTTTTCAGGCATTATTAGACATATTGCATTTGTATTTTTGGAGTTATGTTTCATAAACTGACATTTTGAGTTTGACCAATATGAGGCCAGTAAAACCTGATTTTTGTATTTTTGAACCTTTCCAAAATACCTGATTCAGGTCAAACTCACATAAATTCAATATTACAGGCTTTTTTAGACAACGTTCATGTTTGGTTTTGGAGTTATGATTATAAACCTTTCATATTTAGGTTGACAGTCACACTGTTATATTGAATAAAAAAACTAACTTGTGTCTTTAGAAACCTTACAAAAGATCATTTTTCTAGTACTACTAACAAAAATACATATCTCTAGGCATTATTAGCCATTTTGCATGTGTTGTTTAGAAGTTATTTTTGAATACATTTTTATTGCTTTTTTCGCATTATCTCAGGATTGTAAGAACATTATAGTCTTATTGAGTAAAAAACTACTTTTTGCATTTGCAAGATTTAAAAAAGCATATGTTTCGAGTAAAACTCCCAAAGATGCATTATTTCAGGCATTATTAGCCATTTTCCATGTGTGGTGTAGGAGTTATGTTTAAATAACTGTCATATTGAGTGTTACAGTATACAGTCATATTGAGTAATACCTCATTTTTGTATTTGCAAACCATAGAAAAACAACTGTATCTAGTAAAACTCACATGTATTCAATATCACAGGCATTTTTAGACACTTTGCACGTTTGGATTAGGAAATATGTTGGAATACATTTTTATTGCTTTATTCGCATTATCTCAGGATTCTAAGTACATTACTGTCAAATTGAGTAAAACATTACTTTTTGTTTTTGCAAACGGTACCAAATGTTTTTTTTTCAGGGAAACTCTCAAAGATGCATTTTTTCAGGCATTATTAGACATATTGCATTTTTATTTTTGGAGTTATGTTTCATAAACTGACATTTTGAGTTTGACCAATATGAGGCCAGTAAAACCTGATTTTTGTATTTTTGAACCTTTCCAAAATACCTGATTCAGGTCAAACTCACATAAATTCAATATTACAGGCTTTTTTAGACAACGTTCATGTTTGGTTTTGGAGTTATGATTATAAACCTTTCATATTTAGGTTGACAGTCACACTGTTATATTGAATAAAAAAACTAACTTGTGTCTTTAGAAACCTTACAAAAGATCATTTTTCTAGTACTACTAACAAAAATACATATCTCTAGGCATTATTAGCCATTTTGCATGTGTTGTTTAGAAGTTATGTTTGAATACATTTTTATTGCTTTTATCGCATTATCTCAGGATTCTAAGAACATTATAGTCATATTGATTAAAAAACTACTTTTTGCATTTGCAAGATTTAAAAAAGCATATGTTTCCAGTAAAACTCCCAAAGATGCATTATTTCAGGCATTATTAGCCATTTTCCATGTGTGGTGTAGGAGTTATGTTTAAATAACTGTCATATTGAGTGTTACAGTATACAGTCATATTGAGTAATACCTCATTTTTGTATTTGCAAACCATAGAAAAACAACTGTATCTAGTAAAACTCACATGTATTCAATATCACAGGCATTTTTAGACACTTTGCACGTTTGGATTAGGAATTATGTTGGAATACATTTTTATTGCTTTATTCGCATTATCTCAGGATTCTAAGTACATTACTGTCAAATTGAGTAAAACATTACTTTTTGTTTTTGCAAACGGTAACAAATGTTTTTTTTTCAGGGAAACTCTCAAAGATGCATTTCTTCAGGCATTATTAGACATATTGCATGTGTATTTTTGGAGTTATGTTTCATAAACTGACATTTTGAGTTTGACCAATATGAGGCCAGTAAAACCTGATTTTTGTATTTTTGAACCTTTCCAAAATACCTGATTCAGGTCAAAATCACATAAATTCAATATTACAGGCTTTTTTAGACAAAGTTCATGTTTGGTTTTGGAGTTATGATTATAAACCTTTCATATTTAGGTTGACAGTCACACTGTTATATTGAATAAAAAAACTAATTTGTGTCTTTAGAAACCTTACAAAAGATAATTTTTCTAGTACTACTAACACAAAATACATATCTCTAGGCATTATCAGCCATTTTGCATGTGTTGTTTAGAAGTTATGTTTGAATACATTTTTATTGCTTTTTTCGCATTATCTCAGGATTCTAAGAACATTATAGTCATATTGAGTAAAAAACTACTTTTTGCATTTGCAAGATTTAAAAAAGCATATGTTTCGAGTAAAACTCCCAAAGATGCATTATTTCAGGCATTATTAGCCATTTTCCATGTGTGGTGTAGGAGTTATGTTTAAATAACTGTCATATTGAGTGTTACAGTATACAGTCATATTGAGTAATACCTCATTTTTGTATTTGCAAACCATAGAAAAACAACTGTATCTAGTAAAACTCACATGTATTCAATATCACAGGCATTTTAGACACTTTGCACGTTTGGATTAGGAATTATGTTGGAATACATTTTTATTGCTTTATTCGCATTATCTCAGGATTCTAAGTACATTACTGTCAAATTGAGTAAAACATTACTTTTTGTTTTTGCAAACGGTACCAAATGTTTTTTTTTTTCAGGACAACTCTCAAAGATGCATTTCTTCAGGCATTATTAGACATATTGCATGTGTATTTTTGGAGTTATGTTTCATAAACTGACATTTTGAGTTTGACCAATATGTGGCCAGTAAAACCTGATTTTTGTATTTTTGAACCTTTCCAAAATACCTGACTCAGGTCAAACTCACATAAATTCAATATTACAGGCTTTTTTAGACAAAATTCATGTTTGGTTTTGGAGTTATGATTATAAACCTTTCATATTTAGGTTGACAGTCACACTGTTATATTGAATAAAAAAACTAACTTGTGTCTTTAGAAACCTTACAAAAGATCATTTTTCTAGTACTACTAACAAAAATACATATCTCTAGGCATTATTAGCCATTTTGCATGTGTTGTTTAGAAGTTATGTTTGAATACATTTGTATTGCTTTTTTCGCATTATCTCAGGATTCTAAGAACATTATAGTCATATTGATTAAAAAACTACTTTTTGCATTTGCAAAATTTTAAAAAAGCATATGTTTCCAGTAAAACTCCCAAAGATGCATTATTTCAGGCATTATTAGCTATTTTCCATGTGTGGTGTAGGAGTTATGTTTAAATAACTGTCATATTGAGTGTTACAGTATACAGTCATATTGAGTAATACCTCATTTTTGTATTTGCAAACCATAGAAAAACAACTGTATCTAGTAAAACTCACATGTATTCAATATCACAGGCATTTTAGACACTTTGCACGTTTGGATTAGGAATTATGTTGGAATACATTTTTATTGCTTTATTCGCATTATCTCAGGATTCTAAGTACATTACTGTCAAATTGAGTAAAACATTACTTTTTGTTTTTGCAAACGGTACCAAATATTTTTTTTTCAGGGAAACTCTCAAAGATGCATTTTTTCAGGCATTATTAGACATATTGCATTTGTATTTTTGGAGTTATGTTTCATAAACTGACATTTTGAGTTTGACCAATATGAGGCCAGTAAAACCTGATTTTTGTATTTTTGAACCTTTCCAAAATACCTGATTCAGGTCAAACTCACATAAGTTCAATATTACAGGCTTTTTTAGACAACGTTCATGTTTGGTTTTGGAGTTAGGATTATAAACCTTTCATATTTAGGTTGACAGTCACACTGTTATATTGAATAAAAAAACTAACTTGTGTCTTTAGAAACCTTACAAAAGATCATTTTTCTAGTACTACTAACAAAAATACATATCTCTAGGCATTATTAGCCATTTTGCATGTGTTGTTTAGAAGTTATGTTTGAATACATTTTTATTGCTTTCTTCGCATTATCTCAGGATTCTAAGAACATTATAGTCATATTGATTAAAAAACTACTTTTTGCATTTGCAAGATTTAAAAAAGCATATGTTTCCAGTAAAACTCCCAAAGATGCATTATTTCAGGCATTATTAGCCATTTTCCATGTGTGGTGTAGGAGTTATGTTTAAATAACTGTCATATTGAGTGTTACAGTATACAGTCATATTGAGTAATACCTCATTTTTGTATTTGCAAACCATAGAAAAACAACTGTATCTAGTAAAACTCACATGTATTCAATATCACAGGCATTTTTGGACACTTTGCACGTTTGGATTAGGAATTATGTTGGAATACATTTTTATTGCTTTATTCGCATTATCTCAGGATTCTAAGTACATTACTGTCAAATTGAGTAAAACATTACTTTTTGTTTTTGCAAACGGTACCAAATGTTTTTTTTTCAGGGAAACTCTCAAAGATGCATTTCTTCAGGCATTATTAGACATATTGCATGTGTATTTTTGGAGTTATGTTTCATAAACTGACATTTTGAGTTTGACCAATATGAGGCCAGTAAAACCTGATTTTTGTATTTTTGAACCTTTCCAAAATACCTGATTCAGGTCAAACTCACATAAATTCAATATTACAGGCTTTTTTAGACAAAGTTCATGTTTGGTTTTGGAGTTATGATTATAAACCTTTCATATTTAGGTTGACAGTCACACTGTTATATTGAATAAAAAAACTAACTTGTGTCTTTAGAAACCTTACAAAAGATCATTTTTCTAGTACTACTAACAAAAATACATATCTCTAGGCATTATTAGCCATTTTGCATGTGTTGTTTAGAAGTTATGTTTGAATACATTTGTATTGCTTTTTTCGCATTATCTCAGGATTCTAAGAACTTTATAGTCATATTGATTAAAAAACTACTTTTTGCATTTGCAAAATTTTAAAAAAGCATATGTTTCCAGTAAAACTCCCAAAGATGCATTATTTCAGGCATTATTAGCTATTTTCCATGTGTGGTGTAGGAGTTATGTTTAAATAACTGTCATATTGAGTGTTACGGTATACACTCATATTGAGTAATACCTCATTTTTGTATTTGCAAACCATAGAAAAACAACTGTATCTAGTAAAACTCACATGTATTCAATATCACAGGCATTTTAGACACTTTGCACGTTTGGATTAGGAATTATGTTGGAATACATTTTTATTGCTTTATTCGCATTATCTCAGGATTCTAAGTACATTACCGTCAAATTGAGTAAAACATTACTTTTTGTTTTTGCAAACGTTACCAAATATTTTTTTTTCAGGGAAACTCTCAAAGATGCATTTTTTCAGGCATTATTAGACATATTGCATTTGTATTTTTGGAGTTATGTTTCATAAACTGACATTTTGAGTTTGACCAATATGAGGCCAGTAAAACCTGATTTTTGTATTTTTGAACCTTTCCAAAATACCTGATTCAGGTCAAACTCACATAAATTCAATATTACAGGCTTTTTTAGACAACGTTCATGTTTGGTTTTGGAGTTATGATTATAAACCTTTCATATTTAGGTTGACAGTCACACTGTTATATTGAATAAAAAAACTAACTTGTGTCTTTAGAAACCTTACAAAAGATCATTTTTCTAGTACTACTAACAAAAATACATATCTCTAGGCATTATTAGCCATTTTGCATGTGTTGTTTAGAAGTTATGTTTGAATACATTTTTATTGCTTTTTTCGCATTATCTCAGGATTCTAAGAACATTATAGTCATATTGATTAAAAAACTACTTTTTGCATTTGCAAGATTTAAAAAAGCATATGTTTCCAGTAAAACTCCCAAAGATGCATTATTTCAGGCATTATTAGCCATTTTCCATGTGTGGTGTAGGAGTTATGTTTAAATAACTGTCATATTGAGTGTTACAGTATACAGTCATATTGAGTAATACCTCATTTTTGTATTTGCAAACCATAGAAAAACAACTGTATCTAGTAAAACTCACATGTATTCAATATCACAGGCATTTTTAGACACTTTGCACGTTTGGATTAGGAATTATGTTGGAATACATTTTTATTGCTTTATTCGCATTATCTCAGGATTCTAAGTACATTACTGTCAAATTGAGTAAAACATTACTTTTTGTTTTTGCAAACGGTACCAAATGTTTTTTTTTCAGGGAAACTCTCAAAGATGCATTTCTTCAGGCATTATTAGACATATTGCATGTGTATTTTTGGAGTTATGTTTTATAAACTGACATTTTGAGTTTGACCAATATGAGGCCAGTAAAACCTGATTTTTGTATTTTTGAACCTTTCCAAAATACCTGATTCAGGTCAAACTCACATAAATTCAATATTACAGGCTTTTTTAGACAAAGTTCATGTTTGGTTTTGGAGTTATGATTATAAACCTTTCATATTTAGGTTGACAGTCACACTGTTATATTGAATAAAAAAACTAACTTGTGTCTTTAGAAACCTTACAAAAGATCATTTTTCTAGTACTACTAACAAAAATACATATCTCTAGGCATTATTAGCCATTTTGCATGTGTTGTTTAGAAGTTATGTTTGAATACATTTGTATTGCTTTTTTCGCATTATCTCAGGATTCTAAGAACATTATAGTCATATTGAGTAAAAAACTACTTTTTGCATTTGCAAGATTTAAAAAAGCATATGTTTCGAGTAAAACTCCCAAAGATGCATTATTTCAGGCATTATTAGCCATTTTCCATGTGTGGTGTAGGAGTTATGTTTAAATAACTGTCATACTGAGTGTTACAGTATACAGTCATATTGAGTAATACCTCATTTTTGTATTTGCAAACCATAGAAAAACAACTGTATCTAGTAAAACTCACATGTATTCAATATCACAGGCATTTTAGACACTTTGCACGTTTGGATTAGGAATTATGTTGGAATACATTTTTATTGCTTTATTCGCATTATCTCAGGATTCTAAGTACATTACTGTCAAATTGAGTAAAACATTACTTTTTGTTTTTGCAAACGGTACCAAATGTTTTTTTTTCAGGGAAACTCTCAAAGATGCATTTCTTCAGGCATTATTAGACATATTGCATGTGTATTTTTGGAGTTATGTTTCATAAACTGACATTTTGAGTTTGACCAATATGAGGCCAGTAAAACCTGATTTTTGTATTTTTGAACCTTTCCAAAATACCTGATTCAGGTCAAACTCACATAAATTCAATATTACAGGCTTTTTTAGACAAAGTTCATGTTTGGTTTTGGAGTTATGATTATAAACCTTTCATATTTAGGTTGACAGTCACACTGTTATATTGAATAAAAAAACTAACTTGTGTCTTTAGAAACCTTACAAAAGATCATTTTTCTAGTACTACTAACAAAAATACATATCTCTAGGCATTATTAGCCATTTTGCATGTGTTGTTTAGAAGTTATGTTTGAATACATTTGTATTGCTTTTTTTGCATTATCTCAGGATTCTAAGAACTTTATAGTCATATTGATTAAAAAACTACTTTTTGCATTTGCAAAATTTTAAAAAAGCATATGTTTCCAGTAAAACTCCCAAAGATGCATTATTTCAGGCATTATTAGCTATTTTCCATGTGTGGTGTAGGAGTTATGTTTAAATAACTGTCATATTATCAGTATACACTCATATTGAGTAATACCTCATTTTTGTATTTGCAAACCATAGAAAAACAACTGTATCTAGTAAAACTCACATGTATTCAATATCACAGGCATTTTAGACACTTTGCACGTTTGGATTAGGAATTATGTTGGAATACATTTTTATTGCTTTATTCGCATTATCTCAGGATTCTAAGTACATTACTGTCAAATTGAGTAAAACATTACTTTTTGTTTTTGCAAACGGTACCAAATGTTTTTTTTTCAGGAAAACTCTCAAAGATGCATTCCTTCAGGCATTATTAGACATATTGCATGTATATTTTTGGAGTTATGTTTCATAAACTGACATTTTGAGTTTGACCAATATGAGGCCAGTAAAACCTGATTTTTGTATTTTTTAACCTTTCCAAAATACCTGATTCAGGTCAAACTCACATAAATTCAATATTACAGGCTTTTTTAGACAAATTTCATGTTTGGTTTGGAGTTATGATTATAAACCTTTCATATTTAGGTTGACAGTCACACTGTTATATTGAATAAAAAAAGTAACTTGTGTCTTTAGAAACCTTACAAAAGATAATTTTTCTAGTACTACTAACAAAAATACATATCTCTAGGCATTATTAGCCATTTTGCATGTGTTGTTTAGAAGTTATGTTTGAATACATTTTTATTGCTTTTTTCGCATTATCTCAGGATTCTAAGAACATTATAGTCATATTGAGTAAAAACTACTTTTTGCATTTGCAAGATTTAAAAAAGCATATGTTTCGAGTAAAACTCCCAAAGATGCATTATTTCAGGCATTATTAGCCATTTTCCATGTGTGGTGTAGGAGTTATGTTTAAATAACTGTCATATTGAGTGTTACAGTATACAGTCATATTGAGTAATACCTCATTTTTGTATTTGCAAACCATAGAAAAACAACTGTATCTAGTAAAACTCACATGTATTCGATATCACAGGCATTTTTAGACACTTTGCACGTTTGGATTAGGAGTTATGTTGGAATACATTTTTATTGCTTTATTCGCATTATCTCAGGATTCTAAGTACATTACTGTCAAATTGAGTAAAACATTACTTTTTGTTTTTGCAAACGGTACCAAATGTTTTTTTTTCAGGGAAACTCTCAAAGATGCATTTCTTCAGGCATTATTAGACATATTGCATGTGTATTTTTGGAGTTATGTTTTATAAACTGACATTTTGAGTTTGACCAATATGAGGCCAGTAAAACCTGATTTTTGTATTTTTGAACCTTTCCAAAATACCTGATTCAGGTCAAACTCACATAAATTCAATATTACAGGCTTTTTTAGACAAAGTTCATGTTTGGTTTTGGAGTTATGATTATAAACCTTTCATATTTAGGTTGACAGTCACACTGTTATATTGAATAAAAAAACTAACTTGTGTCTTTAGAAACCTTACAAAAGATCATTTTTCTAGTACTACTAACAAAAATACATATCTCTAGGCATTATTAGCCATTTTGCATGTGTTGTTTAGAAGTTATGTTTGAATACATTTGTATTGCTTTTTTCGCATTATCTCAGGATTCTAAGAACATTATAGTCATATTGAGTAAAAAACTACTTTTTGCATTTGCAAGATTTAAAAAAGCATATGTTTCGAGTAAAACTCCCAAAGATGCATTATTTCAGGCATTATTAGCCATTTTCCATGTGTGGTGTAGGAGTTATGTTTAAATAACTGTCATACTGAGTGTTACAGTATACAGTCATATTGAGTAATACCTCATTTTTGTATTTGCAAACCATAGAAAAACAACTGTATCTAGTAAAACTCACATGTATTCAATATCACAGGCATTTTAGACACTTTGCACGTTTGGATTAGGAATTATGTTGGAATACATTTTTATTGCTTTATTCGCATTATCTCAGGATTCTAAGTACATTACTGTCAAATTGAGTAAAACATTACTTTTTGTTTTTGCAAACGGTACCAAATGTTTTTTTTTCAGGGAAACTCTCAAAGATGCATTTCTTCAGGCATTATTAGACATATTGCATGTGTATTTTTGGAGTTATGTTTCATAAACTGACATTTTGAGTTTGACCAATATGAGGCCAGTAAAACCTGATTTTTGTATTTTTGAACCTTTCCAAAATACCTGATTCAGGTCAAACTCACATAAATTCAATATTACAGGCTTTTTTAGACAAAGTTCATGTTTGGTTTTGGAGTTATGATTATAAACCTTTCATATTTAGGTTGACAGTCACACTGTTATATTGAATAAAAAAACTAACTTGTGTCTTTAGAAACCTTACAAAAGATCATTTTTCTAGTACTACTAACAAAAATACATATCTCTAGGCATTATTAGCCATTTTGCATGTGTTGTTTAGAAGTTATGTTTGAATACATTTGTATTGCTTTTTTTGCATTATCTCAGGATTCTAAGAACTTTATAGTCATATTGATTAAAAAACTACTTTTTGCATTTGCAAAATTTTAAAAAAGCATATGTTTCCAGTAAAACTCCCAAAGATGCATTATTTCAGGCATTATTAGCTATTTTCCATGTGTGGTGTAGGAGTTATGTTTAAATAACTGTCATATTATCAGTATACACTCATATTGAGTAATACCTCATTTTTGTATTTGCAAACCATAGAAAAACAACTGTATCTAGTAAAACTCACATGTATTCAATATCACAGGCATTTTAGACACTTTGCACGTTTGGATTAGGAATTATGTTGGAATACATTTTTATTGCTTTATTCGCATTATCTCAGGATTCTAAGTACATTACTGTCAAATTGAGTAAAACATTACTTTTTGTTTTTGCAAACGGTACCAAATGTTTTTTTTTCAGGAAAACTCTCAAAGATGCATTCCTTCAGGCATTATTAGACATATTGCATGTATATTTTTGGAGTTATGTTTCATAAACTGACATTTTGAGTTTGACCAATATGAGGCCAGTAAAACCTGATTTTTGTATTTTTTAACCTTTCCAAAATACCTGATTCAGGTCAAACTCACATAAATTCAATATTACAGGCTTTTTTAGACAAATTTCATGTTTGGTTTGGAGTTATGATTATAAACCTTTCATATTTAGGTTGACAGTCACACTGTTATATTGAATAAAAAAAGTAACTTGTGTCTTTAGAAACCTTACAAAAGATAATTTTTCTAGTACTACTAACAAAAATACATATCTCTAGGCATTATTAGCCATTTTGCATGTGTTGTTTAGAAGTTATGTTTGAATACATTTTTATTGCTTTTTTCGCATTATCTCAGGATTCTAAGAACATTATAGTCATATTGAGTAAAAACTACTTTTTGCATTTGCAAGATTTAAAAAAGCATATGTTTCGAGTAAAACTCCCAAAGATGCATTATTTCAGGCATTATTAGCCATTTTCCATGTGTGGTGTAGGAGTTATGTTTAAATAACTGTCATATTGAGTGTTACAGTATACAGTCATATTGAGTAATACCTCATTTTTGTATTTGCAAACCATAGAAAAACCACTGTATCTAGTAAAACTCACATGTATTCGATATCACAGGCATTTTTAGACACTTTGCACGTTTGGATTAGGAGTTATGTTGGAATACATTTTTATTGCTTTATTCGCATTATCTCAGGATTCTAAGTACATTACTGTCAAATTGAGTAAAACATTACTTTTTTTTTTTGCAAACGGTACCTAAAGTTTTTTTTTTCAGGGAAACTCTCAAAGATGCATTTCTTCAGGCATTATTAGACATAGTGCATGTGTATTTTGGGAGTTATGTTTCATAAACTGACATTTTGAGTTTGACCAATATGAGGCCAGTAAAACCTGATTTTTGTATTTTTGAACCTTTCCAAAATACCTGATTCAGGTCAAACTCACATAAATTCAATATTACAGGCTTTTTTAGACAACGTTCATGTTTGGTTTTGGAGTTATGATTATAAACCTTTCATATTTAGGTTGACAGTCACACTGTTATATTGAATAAAAAAACTAACTTTTGTCTTTAGAAACCTTACAAAAGATCATTTTTCTAGTACTACTAACAAAAATACATATCTCTAGGCATTATTAGCCATTTTGCATGTGTTGTTTAGAAGTTATGTTTGAATACATTTTTATTGCTTTTTTCGCATTATCTCAGGATTCTAAAAACATTATAGTCATATTGATTAAAAAACTACTTTTTGCATTTGCAAGATTTAAAAAAGCATATGTTTCCAGTAAAACTCCCAAAGATGCATTATTTCAGGCATTATTAGCCATTTTCCATGTGTGGTGTAGGAGTTATGTTTAAATAACTGTCATATTGAGTGGTACAGTATACAGTCATATTGAGTAATACCTCATTTTTGTATTTGCAAACCATAGAAAAACAACTGTATCTAGTAAAACTCACATGTATTCAATATCACAGGCATTTTTAGACACTTTGCACGTTTGGATTAGGAATTATGTTGGAATACATTTTTATTGCTTTATTCGCATTATCTCAGGATTCTAAGTACATTACTGTCAAATTGAGTAAAACATTACTTTTTGTTTTTGCAAACGGTACCAAATGGTTTTTTTTTCAGGGAAACTCTCAAAGATGCATTTCTTCAGGCATTATTAGACATATTGCATGTGTATTTCGGGAGTTATGTTTCATAAACTGACATTTTGAGTTTGACCAATATGAGGCCAGTAAAACCTGATTTTTGTATTTTTGAACCTTTCCAAAATACCTGATTCAGGTCAAACTCACATAAATTCAATATTACAGGCTTTTTTAGACAACGTTCATGTTTGGTTTTGGAGTTATGATTATAAACCTTTCATATTTAGGTTGACAGTCACACTGTTATATTGAATAAAAAAACTAACTTGTGTCTTTAGAAACCTTACAAAAGATCATTTTTCTAGTACTACTAACAAAAATACATATCTCTAGGCATTATTAGCCATTTTGCATGTGTTGTTTAGAAGTTATGTTTGAATACATTTTTATTGCTTTTTTCGCATTATCTCAGGATTCTAAGAACATTATAGTCATATTGATTAAAAAACTACTTTTTGCATTTGCAAGATTTAAAAAAGCATATGTTTCCAGTAAAACTCCCAAAGATGCATTATTTCAGGCATTATTAGCCATTTTCCATGTGTGGTGTAGGAGTTATGTTTAAATAACTGTCATATTGAGTGTTACAGTATACAGTCATATTGAGTAATACCTCATTTTTGTATTTGCAAACCATAGAAAAACAACTGTATCTAGTAAAACTCACATGTATTCAATATCACAGGCATTTTTAGACACTTTGCACGTTTGGATTAGGAATTATGTTGGAATACATTTTTATTGCTTTATTCGCATTATCTCAGGATTCTAAGTACATTACTGTCAAATTGAGTAAAACATTACTTTTTGTTTTTGCAAACGGTACCAAATGTTTTTTTTTTCAGGGAAACTCTCAAAGATGCATTTCTTCAGGCATTATTAGACATATTGCATGTGTATTTTTGGAGTTATGTTTTATAAACTGACATTTTGAGTTTGACCAATATGAGGCCAGTAAAACCTGATTTTTGTATTTTTGAACCTTTCCAAAATACCTGATTCAGGTCAAACTCACATAAATTCAATATTACAGGCTTTTTTAGACAAAGTTCATGTTTGGTTTTGGAGTTATGATTATAAACCTTTCATATTTAGGTTGACAGTCACACTGTTATATTGAATAAAAAAACTAACTTGTGTCTTTAGAAACCTTACAAAAGATCATTTTTCTAGTACTACTAACAAAAATACATATCTCTAGGCATTATTAGCCATTTTGCATGTGTTGTTTAGAAGTTATGTTTGAATACATTTGTATTGCTTTTTTCGCATTATCTCAGGATTCTAAGAACATTATAGTCATATTGAGTAAAAAACTACTTTTTGCATTTGCAAGATTTAAAAAAGCATATGTTTCGAGTAAAACTCCCAAAGATGCATTATTTCAGGCATTATTAGCCATTTTCCATGTGTGGTGTAGGAGTTATGTTTAAATAACTGTCATACTGAGTGTTACAGTATACAGTCATATTGAGTAATACCTCATTTTTGTATTTGCAAACCATAGAAAAACAACTGTATCTAGTAAAACTCACATGTATTCAATATCACAGGCATTTTAGACACTTTGCACGTTTGGATTAGGAATTATGTTGGAATACATTTTTATTGCTTTATTCGCATTATCTCAGGATTCTAAGTACATTACTGTCAAATTGAGTAAAACATTACTTTTTGTTTTTGCAAACGGTACCAAATGTTTTTTTTTCAGGGAAACTCTCAAAGATGCATTTCTTCAGGCATTATTAGACATATTGCATGTGTATTTTTGGAGTTATGTTTCATAAACTGACATTTTGAGTTTGACCAATATGAGGCCAGTAAAACCTGATTTTTGTATTTTTGAACCTTTCCAAAATACCTGATTCAGGTCAAACTCACATAAATTCAATATTACAGGCTTTTTTAGACAAAGTTCATGTTTGGTTTTGGAGTTATGATTATAAACCTTTCATATTTAGGTTGACAGTCACACTGTTATATTGAATAAAAAAACTAACTTGTGTCTTTAGAAACCTTACAAAAGATCATTTTTCTAGTACTACTAACAAAAATACATATCTCTAGGCATTATTAGCCATTTTGCATGTGTTGTTTAGAAGTTATGTTTGAATACATTTGTATTGCTTTTTTTGCATTATCTCAGGATTCTAAGAACTTTATAGTCATATTGATTAAAAAACTACTTTTTGCATTTGCAAAATTTTAAAAAAGCATATGTTTCCAGTAAAACTCCCAAAGATGCATTATTTCAGGCATTATTAGCTATTTTCCATGTGTGGTGTAGGAGTTATGTTTAAATAACTGTCATATTATCAGTATACACTCATATTGAGTAATACCTCATTTTTGTATTTGCAAACCATAGAAAAACAACTGTATCTAGTAAAACTCACATGTATTCAATATCACAGGCATTTTAGACACTTTGCACGTTTGGATTAGGAATTATGTTGGAATACATTTTTATTGCTTTATTCGCATTATCTCAGGATTCTAAGTACATTACTGTCAAATTGAGTAAAACATTACTTTTTGTTTTTGCAAACGGTACCAAATGTTTTTTTTTCAGGAAAACTCTCAAAGATGCATTCCTTCAGGCATTATTAGACATATTGCATGTATATTTTTGGAGTTATGTTTCATAAACTGACATTTTGAGTTTGACCAATATGAGGCCAGTAAAACCTGATTTTTGTATTTTTTAACCTTTCCAAAATACCTGATTCAGGTCAAACTCACATAAATTCAATATTACAGGCTTTTTTAGACAAATTTCATGTTTGGTTTGGAGTTATGATTATAAACCTTTCATATTTAGGTTGACAGTCACACTGTTATATTGAATAAAAAAAGTAACTTGTGTCTTTAGAAACCTTACAAAAGATAATTTTTCTAGTACTACTAACAAAAATACATATCTCTAGGCATTATTAGCCATTTTGCATGTGTTGTTTAGAAGTTATGTTTGAATACATTTTTATTGCTTTTTTCGCATTATCTCAGGATTCTAAGAACATTATAGTCATATTGAGTAAAAACTACTTTTTGCATTTGCAAGATTTAAAAAAGCATATGTTTCGAGTAAAACTCCCAAAGATGCATTATTTCAGGCATTATTAGCCATTTTCCATGTGTGGTGTAGGAGTTATGTTTAAATAACTGTCATATTGAGTGTTACAGTATACAGTCATATTGAGTAATACCTCATTTTTGTATTTGCAAACCATAGAAAAACAACTGTATCTAGTAAAACTCACATGTATTCGATATCACAGGCATTTTTAGACACTTTGCACGTTTGGATTAGGAGTTATGTTGGAATACATTTTTATTGCTTTATTCGCATTATCTCAGGATTCTAAGTACATTACTGTCAAATTGAGTAAAACATTACTTTTTTTTTTTGCAAACGGTACCTAAAGTTTTTTTTTTCAGGGAAACTCTCAAAGATGCATTTCTTCAGGCATTATTAGACATAGTGCATGTGTATTTTGGGAGTTATGTTTCATAAACTGACATTTTGAGTTTGACCAATATGAGGCCAGTAAAACCTGATTTTTGTATTTTTGAACCTTTCCAAAATACCTGATTCAGGTCAAACTCACATAAATTCAATATTACAGGCTTTTTTAGACAACGTTCATGTTTGGTTTTGGAGTTATGATTATAAACCTTTCATATTTAGGTTGACAGTCACACTGTTATATTGAATAAAAAAACTAACTTTTGTCTTTAGAAACCTTACAAAAGATCATTTTTCTAGTACTACTAACAAAAATACATATCTCTAGGCATTATTAGCCATTTTGCATGTGTTGTTTAGAAGTTATGTTTGAATACATTTTTATTGCTTTTTTCGCATTATCTCAGGATTCTAAGAACATTATAGTCATATTGATTAAAAAACTACTTTTTGCATTTGCAAGATTTAAAAAAGCATATGTTTCCAGTAAAACTCCCAAAGATGCATTATTTCAGGCATTATTAGCCATTTTCCATGTGTGGTGTAGGAGTTATGTTTAAATAACTGTCATATTGAGTGGTACAGTATACAGTCATATTGAGTAATACCTCATTTTTGTATTTGCAAACCATAGAAAAACAACTGTATCTAGTAAAACTCACATGTATTCAATATCACAGGCATTTTTAGACACTTTGCACGTTTGGATTAGGAATTATGTTGGAATACATTTTTATTGCTTTATTCGCATTATCTCAGGATTCTAAGTACATTACTGTCAAATTGAGTAAAACATTACTTTTTGTTTTTGCAAACGGTACCAAATGTTTTTTTTTCAGGGAAACTCTCAAAGATGCATTTCTTCAGGCATTATTAGACATATTGCATGTGTATTTTTGGAGTTATGTTTCATAAACTGACATTTTGAGTTTGACCAATATGAGGCCAGTAAAACCTGATTTTTGTATTTTTGAACCTTTCCAAAATACCTGATTCAGGTCAAACTCACATAAATTCAATATTACAGGCTTTTTTAGACAAAGTTCATGTTTGGTTTTGGAGTTATGATTATAAACCTTTCATATTTAGGTTGACAGTCACACTGTTATATTGAATAAAAAAACTAACTTGTGTCTTTAGAAACCTTACAAAAGATCATTTTTCTAGTACTACTAACAAAAATACATATCTCTAGGCATTATTAGCCATTTTGCATGTGTTGTTTAGAAGTTATGTTTGAATACATTTGTATTGCTTTTTTCGCATTAGCTCAGGATTCTAAGAACTTTATAGTCATATTGATTAAAAAACTACTTTTTGCATTTGCAAAATTTTAAAAAAGCATATGTTTCCAGTAAAACTCCCAAAGATGCATTATTTCAGGCATTATTAGCTATTTTCCATGTGTGGTGTAGGAGTTATGTTTAAATAACTGTCATATTGAGTGTTACGGTATACACTCATATTGAGTAATACCTCATTTTTGTATTTGCAAACCATAGAAAAACAACTGTATCTAGTAAAACTCACATGTATTCAATATCACAGGCATTTTAGACACTTTGCACGTTTGGATTAGGAATTATGTTGGAATACATTTTTATTGCTTTATTCGCATTATCTCAGGATTCTAAGTACATTACCGTCAAATTGAGTAAAACATTACTTTTTGTTTTTGCAAACGTTACCAAATATTTTTTTTTCAGGGAAACTCTCAAAGATGCATTTTTTCAGGCATTATTAGACATATTGCATTTGTATTTTTGGAGTTATGTTTCATAAACTGACATTTTGAGTTTGACCAATATGAGGCCAGTAAAACCTGATTTTTGTATTTTTGAACCTTTCCAAAATACCTGATTCAGGTCAAACTCACATAAATTCAATATTACAGGCTTTTTTAGACAACGTTCATGTTTGGTTTTGGAGTTATGATTATAAACCTTTCATATTTAGGTTGACAGTCACACTGTTATATTGAATAAAAAAACTAACTTGTGTCTTTAGAAACCTTACAAAAGATCATTTTTCTAGTACTACTAACAAAAATACATATCTCTAGGCATTATTAGCCATTTTGCATGTGTTGTTTAGAAGTTATGTTTAAATACATTTTTATTGCTTTTTTCGCATTATCTCAGGATTCTAAGAACATTATAGTCATATTGATTAAAAAACTACTTTTTGCATTTTCAAGATTTAAAAAAGCATATGTTTCCAGTAAAACTCCCAAAGATGCATTATTTCAGGCATTATTAGCCATTTTCCATGTGTGGTGTAGGAGTTATGTTTAAATAACTGTCATATTGAGTGTTACAGTATACAGTCATATTGAGTAATACCTCATTTTTGTATTTGCAAACCATAGAAAAACAACTGTATCTAGTAAAACTCACATGTATTCAATATCACAGGCATTTTTAGACACTTTGCACGTTTGGATTAGGAATTATGTTGGAATACATTTTTATTGCTTTATTCGCATTATCTCAGGATTCTAAGTACATTACTGTCAAATTGAGTAAAACATTACTTTTTGTTTTTGCAAACGGTACCAAATGTTTTTTTTTCAGGGAAACTCTCAAAGATGCATTTCTTCAGGCATTATTAGACATATTGCATGTGTATTTTTGGAGTTATGTTTCATAAACTGACATTTTGAGTTTGACCAATATGAGGCCAGTAAAACCTGATTTTTGTATTTTTGAACCTTTCCAAAATACCTGATTCAGGTCAAACTCACATAAATTCAATATTACAGGCTTTTTTAGACAAAGTTCATGTTTGGTTTTGGAGTTATGATTATAAACCTTTCATATTTAGGTTGACAGTCACACTGTTATATTGAATAAAAAAACTAACTTGTGTCTTTAGAAACCTTACAAAAGATCATTTTTCTAGTACTACTAACAAAAATACATATCTCTAGGCATTATTAGCCATTTTGCATGTGTTTTTTAGAAGTTATGTTTGAATACATTTGTATTGCTTTTTTTGCATTATCTCAGGATTCTAAGAACTTTATAGTCATATTGATTAAAAAACTACTTTTTGCATTTGCAAAATTTTAAAAAAGCATATGTTTCCAGTAAAACTCCCAAAGATGCATTATTTCAGGCATTATTAGCTATTTTCCATGTGTGGTGTAGGAGTTATGTTTAAATAACTGTCATATTGAGTGTTACAGTATACACTCATATTGAGTAATACCTCATTTTTGTATTTGCAAACCATAGAAAAACAACTGTATCTAGTAAAACTCACATGTATTCAATATCACAGGCATTTTAGACACTTTGCACGTTTGGATTAGGAATTATGTTGGAATACATTTTTATTGCTTTATTCGCATTATCTCAGGATTCTAAGTACATTACTGTCAAATTGAGTAAAACATTACTTTTTGTTTTTGCAAACGGTACCAAATGTTTTTTTTTCAGGAAAACTCTCAAAGATGCATTCCTTCAGGCATTATTAGACATATTGCATGTATATTTTTGGAGTTATGTTTCATAAACTGACATTTTGAGTTTGACCAATATGAGGCCAGTAAAACCTGATTTTTGTATTTTTTAACCTTTCCAAAATACCTGATTCAGGTCAAACTCACATAAATTCAATATTACAGGCTTTTTTAGACAAATTTCATGTTTGGTTTGGAGTTATGATTATAAACCTTTCATATTTAGGTTGACAGTCACACTGTTATATTGAATAAAAAAAGTAACTTGTGTCTTTAGAAACCTTACAAAAGATAATTTTTCTAGTACTACTAACAAAAATACATATCTCTAGGCATTATTAGCCATTTTGCATGTGTTGTTTAGAAGTTATGTTTGAATACATTTTTATTGCTTTTTTCGCATTATCTCAGGATTCTAAGAACATTATAGTCATATTGAGTAAAAACTACTTTTTGCATTTGCAAGATTTAAAAAAGCATATGTTTCGAGTAAAACTCCCAAAGATGCATTATTTCAGGCATTATTAGCCATTTTCCATGTGTGGTGTAGGAGTTATGTTTAAATAACTGTCATATTGAGTGTTACAGTATACAGTCATATTGAGTAATACCTCATTTTTGTATTTGCAAACCATAGAAAAACAACTGTATCTAGTAAAACTCACATGTATTCGATATCACAGGCATTTTTAGACACTTTGCACGTTTGGATTAGGAGTTATGTTGGAATACATTTTTATTGCTTTATTCGCATTATCTCAGGATTCTAAGTACATTACTGTCAAATTGAGTAAAACATTACTTTTTTTTTTTGCAAACGGTACCTAAAGTTTTTTTTTTCAGGGAAACTCTCAAAGATGCATTTCTTCAGGCATTATTAGACATAGCGCATGTGTATTTTGGGAGTTATGTTTCATAAACTGACATTTTGAGTTTGACCAATATGAGGCCAGTAAAACCTGATTTTTGTATTTTTGAACCTTTCCAAAATACCTGATTCAGGTCAAACTCACATAAATTCAATATTACAGGCTTTTTTAGACAACGTTCATGTTTGGTTTTGGAGTTATGATTATAAACCTTTCATATTTAGGTTGACAGTCACACTGTTATATTGAATAAAAAAACTAACTTTTGTCTTTAGAAACCTTACAAAAGATCATTTTTCTAGTACTACTAACAAAAATACATATCTCTAGGCATTATTAGCCATTTTGCATGTGTTGTTTAGAAGTTATGTTTGAATACATTTTTATTGCTTTTTTCGCATTATCTCAGGATTCTAAGAACATTATAGTCATATTGATTAAAAAACTACTTTTTGCATTTGCAAGATTTAAAAAAGCATATGTTTCCAGTAAAACTCCCAAAGATGCATTATTTCAGGCATTATTAGCCATTTTCCATGTGTGGTGTAGGAGTTATGTTTAAATAACTGTCATATTGAGTGGTACAGTATACAGTCATATTGAGTAATACCTCATTTTTGTATTTGCAAACCATAGAAAAACAACTGTATCTAGTAAAACTCACATGTATTCAATATCACAGGCATTTTTAGACACTTTGCACGTTTGGATTAGGAATTATGTTGGAATACATTTTTATTGCTTTATTCGCATTATCTCAGGATTCTAAGTACATTACTGTCAAATTGAGTAAAACATTACTTTTTGTTTTTGCAAACGGTACCAAATGTTTTTTTTTCAGGGAAACTCTCAAAGATGCATTTCTTCAGGCATTATTAGACATATTGCATGTGTATTTTTGGAGTTATGTTTTATAAACTGACATTTTGAGTTTGACCAATATGAGGCCAGTAAAACCCTGATTTTTGTATTTTTGAACCTTTCCAAAATACCTGATTCAGGTCAAACTCACATAAATTCAATATTACAGGCTTTTTTAGACAAAGTTCATGTTTGGTTTTGGAGTTATGATTATAAACCTTTCATATTTAGGTTGACAGTCACACTGTTATATTGAATAAAAAAACTAACTTGTGTCTTTAGAAACCTTACAAAAGATCATTTTTCTAGTACTACTAACAAAAATACATATCTGTAGGCATCATTAGCCATTTTGCATGTGTTGTTTAGAAGTTATGTTTGAATACATTTGTATTGCTTTTTTCGCATTATCTCAGGATTCTAAGAACATTATAGTCATATTGATTAAAAAACTACTTTTTGCATTTGCAAAATTTTAAAAAAGCATATGTTTCCAGTAAAACTCCCAAAGATGCATTATTTCAGGCATTATTAGCTATTTTCCATGTGTGGTGTAGGAGTTATGTTTAAATAACTGTCATATTGAGTGTTACAGTATACAGTCATATTGAGTAATACCTCATTTTTGTATTTGCAAACCATAGAAAAACAACTGTATCTAGTAAAACTCACATGTATTCAATATCACAGGCATTTTAGACACTTTGCACGTTTGGATTAGGAATTATGTTGGAATACATTTTTATTGCTTTATTCGCATTATCTCAGGATTCTAAGTACATTACTGTCAAATTGAGTAAAACATTACTTTTTGTTTTTGCAAACGGTACCAAATGTTTTTTTTTCAGGGAAACTCTCAAAGATGCATTTATTCAGGCATTATTAGACATATTGCATGTGTATTTTTGGAGTTATGTTTCATAAACTGACATTTTGAGTTTGACCAATATGAGGCCAGTAAAACCTGATTTTTGTATTTTTGAACCTTTCCAAAATACCTGATTCAGGTCAAACTCACATAAATTCAATATTACAGGCTTTTTTAGACAAAGTTCATGTTTGGTTTTGGAGTTATGATTATAAACCTTTCATATTTAGGTTGACAGTCACAATGTTATATTGAATAAAAAAACTAACTTGTGTCTTTAGAAACCTTACAAAAGATAATTTTTCTAGTACTACTAACACAAAATACATATCTCTAGGCATTATTAGCCATTTTGCATGTGTTGTTTAGAAGTTATGTTTGAATACATTTTTATTGCTTTTTTCGCATTATCTCAGGATTCTAAGAACATTATAGTCATATTGAGTAAAAAACTACTTTTTGCATTTGCAAGATTTAAAAAAGCATATGTTTCGAGTAAAACTCCCAAAGATGCATTATTTCAGGCATTATTAGCCATTTTCCATGTGTGGTGTAGGAGTTATGTTTAAATAACTGTCATACTGAGTGTTACAGTATACAGTCATATTGAGTAATACCTCATTTTTGTATTTGCAAACCATAGAAAAACAACTGTATCTAGTAAAACTCACATGTATTCAATATCACAGGCCTTTTTAGACACTTTGCACGTTTGGATTAGGAATTATAATGGAATACATTTTTATTGCTTTATTCGCATCATCTCAGGATTCTAAGTACATTACTGTCAAATTGAGTAAAACATTACTTTTTGTTTTTGCAAACGGTACCAAAAGTTTTTTTTTCAGGGAAACTCTCAAAGATGCATTTCTTCAGGCATTATTAGACATATTGCATGTGTATTTTTGGAGTTATGTTTCATAAACTGACATTTTGAGTTTGACCAATATGTGGCCAGTAAAACCTGATTTTTGTATTTTTGAACCATTCCAAAATACCTGACTCAGGTCAAACTCACATAAATTCAATATTACAGGCTTTTTTAGACAACGTTCATGTTTGGTTTTGGAGTTATGATTATAAACCTTTCATATTTAGGTTGACAGTCACACTGTTATATTGAATAAAAAAACTAACTTGTGTCTTTAGAAACCTTACAAAAGATCATTTTTCTAGTACTACTAACAAAAATACATATCTCTAGGCATTATTAGCCATTTTGCATGTGTTGTTTAGAAGTTATGTTTGAATACATTTTTATTGCTTTTTTCGCATTATCTCAGGATTCTAAGAACATTATAGTCATATTGAGTAAAAAACTACTTTTTGCATTTGCAAGATTTAAAAAAGCATATGTTTCGAGTAAAACTCCCAAAGATGCATTATTTCAGGCATTATTAGCCATTTTCCATGTGTGGTGTAGGAGTTATGTTTAAATAACTGTCATATTGAGTGTTACAGTATACAGTCATATTGAGTAATACCTCATTTTTGTATTTGCAAACCATAGAAAAACAACTGTATCTAGTAAAACTCACATGTATTCAATATCACAGGCATTTTTAGACACTTTGCACGTTTGGATTAGGAATTGTGTTGGAATACATTTTTATTGCTTTATTCGCATTATCTCAGGATTCTAAGTACATTACTGTCAAATTGAGTAAAACATTACTTTTTGTTTTTGCAAACGGTACCAAATGTTTTTTTTTCAGGGAAACTCTCAAAGATGCATTTTTTCAGGCATTATTAGACATATTGCATTTGTATTTTTGGAGTTATGTTTCATAAACTGACATTTTGAGTTTGACCAATATGAGGCCAGTAAAACCTGATTTTTGTATTTTTGAACCTTTCCAAAATACCTGATTCAGGTCAAACTCACATAAATTCAATATTACAGGCTTTTTTAGACAACGTTCATGTTTGGTTTTGGAGTTATGATTATAAACCTTTCATATTTAGGTTGACAGTCACACTGTTATATTGAATAAAAAAACTAACTTGTGTCTTTAGAAACCTTACAAAAGATCATTTTTCTAGTACTACTAACAAAAATACATATCTCTAGGCATTATTAGCCATTTTGCATGTGTTGTTTAGAAGTTATGTTTGAATACATTTTTATTGCTTTTTTCGCATTATCTCAGGATTCTAAGAACATTATAGTCATATTGAGTAAAAAACTACTTTTTGCATTTGCAAGATTTAAAAAAGCATATGTTTCCAGTAAAACTCCCAAAGATGCATTATTTCAGGCATTATTAGCCATTTTCCATGTGTGGTGTAGGAGTTATGTTTAAATAACTGTCATATTGAGTGTTACAGTATACAGTCATATTGAGTAATACCTCATTTTTGTATTTGCAAACCATAGAAAAACAACTGTATCTAGTAAAACTCACATGTATTCAATATCACAGGCATTTTTAGACACTTTGCACGTTTGGATTAGGAATTATGTTGGAATACATTTTTATTGCTTTATTCGCATTATCTCAGGATTCTAAGTACATTACTGTCAAATTGAGTAAAACATTACTTTTTGTTTTTGCAAACGGTACCTAAAGTTTTTTTTTTCAGGGAAACTCTCAAAGATGCATTTCTTCAGGCATTATTAGACATAGTGCATGTGTATTTCGGGAGTTATGTTTCATAAACTGACATTTTGAGTTTGACCAATATGAGGCCAGTAAAACCTGATTTTTGTATTTTTGAACCTTTCCAAAATACCTGATTCAGGTCAAACTCACATAAATTCAATATTACAGGCTTTTTTAGACAACGTTCATGTTTGGTTTTGGAGTTATGATTATAAACCTTTCATATTTAGGTTGACAGTCACACTGTTATATTGAATAAAAAAACTAACTTGTGTCTTTAGAAACCTTACAAAAGATCATTTTTCTAGTACTACTAACAAAAATACATATCTCTAGGCATTATTAGCCATTTTGCATGTGTTGTTTAGAAGTTATGTTTGAATACATTTTTATTGCTTTTTTCGCATTATCTCAGGATTCTAAGAACATTATAGTCATATTGATTAAAAAACTACTTTTTGCATTTGCAAGATTTAAAAAAGCATATGTTTCCAGTAAAACTCCCAAAGATGCATTATTTCAGGCATTATTAGCCATTTTCCATGTGTGGTGTAGGAGTTATGTTTAAATAACTGTCATATTGAGTGTTACAGTATACAGTCATATTGAGTAATACCTCATTTTTGTATTTGCAAACCATAGAAAAACAACTGTATCTAGTAAAACTCACATGTATTCAATATCACAGGCATTTTTAGACACTTTGCACGTTTGGATTAGGAATTATGTTGGAATACATTTTTATTGCTTTATTCGCATTATCTCAGGATTCTAAGTACATTA
The DNA here is from genome assembly GCF_033978795.1 of Nerophis ophidion. NCBI lineage: Eukaryota > Metazoa > Chordata > Actinopteri > Syngnathiformes > Syngnathidae > Nerophis > Nerophis ophidion. The sequence continues at coordinate 20,279,664 of NC_084636.1, forward strand.
CTGTCAAATTGAGTAAAACATTACTTTTTGTTTTTGCAAACGGTACCAAATGTTTTTTTTTCAGGGAAACTCTCAAAGATGCATTTCTTCAGGCATTATTAGACATATTGCATGTGTATTTTTGGAGTTATGTTTTATAAACTGACATTTTGAGTTTGACCAATATGAGGCCAGTAAAACCTGATTTTTGTATTTTTGAACCTTTCCAAAATACCTGATTCAGGTCAAACTCACATAAATTCAATATTACAGGCTTTTTTAGACAAAGTTCATGTTTGGTTTTGGAGTTATGATTATAAACCTTTCATATTTAGGTTGACAGTCACACTGTTATATTGAATAAAAAAACTAACTTGTGTCTTTAGAAACCTTACAAAAGATCATTTTTCTAGTACTACTAACAAAAATACATATCTCTAGGCATTATTAGCCATTTTGCATGTGTTGTTTAGAAGTTATGTTTGAATACATTTGTATTGCTTTTTTCGCATTATCTCAGGATTCTAAGAACATTATAGTCATATTGAGTAAAAAACTACTTTTTGCATTTGCAAGATTTAAAAAAGCATATGTTTCGAGTAAAACTCCCAAAGATGCATTATTTCAGGCATTATTAGCCATTTTCCATGTGTGGTGTAGGAGTTATGTTTAAATAACTGTCATACTGAGTGTTACAGTATACAGTCATATTGAGTAATACCTCATTTTTGTATTTGCAAACCATAGAAAAACAACTGTATCTAGTAAAACTCACATGTATTCAATATCACAGGCATTTTAGACACTTTGCACGTTTGGATTAGGAATTATGTTGGAATACATTTTTATTGCTTTATTCGCATTATCTCAGGATTCTAAGTACATTACTGTCAAATTGAGTAAAACATTACTTTTTGTTTTTGCAAACGGTACCAAATGTTTTTTTTTCAGGAAAACTCTCAAAGATGCATTCCTTCAGGCATTATTAGACATATTGCATGTGTATTTTTGGAGTTATGTTTCATAAACTGACATTTTGAGTTTGACCAATATGAGGCCAGTAAAACCTGATTTTTGTATTTTTTAACCTTTCCAAAATACCTGATTCAGGTCAAACTCACATAAATTCAATATTACAGGCTTTTTTAGACAAATTTCATGTTTGGTTTGGAGTTATGATTATAAACCTTTCATATTTAGGTTGACAGTCACACTGTTATATTGAATAAAAAAAGTAACTTGTGTCTTTAGAAACCTTACAAAAGATAATTTTTCTAGTACTACTAACAAAAATACATATCTCTAGGCATTATTAGCCATTTTGCATGTGTTGTTTAGAAGTTATGTTTGAATACATTTTTATTGCTTTTTTCGCATTATCTCAGGATTCTAAGAACATTATAGTCATATTGAGTAAAAACTACTTTTTGCATTTGCAAGATTTAAAAAAGCATATGTTTCGAGTAAAACTCCCAAAGATGCATTATTTCAGGCATTATTAGCCATTTTCCATGTGTGGTGTAGGAGTTATGTTTAAATAACTGTCATATTGAGTGTTACAGTATACAGTCATATTGAGTAATACCTCATTTTTGTATTTGCAAACCATAGAAAAACAACTGTATCTAGTAAAACTCACATGTATTCAATATCACAGGCATTTTTAGACACTTTGCACGTTTGGATTAGGAATTATGTTGGAATACATTTTTATTGCTTTATTCGCATTATCTCAGGATTCTAAGTACATTACTGTCAAATTGAGTAAAACATTACTTTTTGTTTTTGCAAACGGTACCTAAAGTTTTTTTTTTCAGGGAAACTCTCAAAGATGCATTTCTTCAGGCATTATTAGACATAGTGCATGTGTATTTCGGGAGTTATGTTTCATAAACTGACATTTTGAGTTTGACCAATATGAGGCCAGTAAAACCTGATTTTTGTATTTTTGAACCTTTCCAAAATACCTGATTCAGGTCAAACTCACATAAATTCAATATTACAGGCTTTTTTAGACAACGTTCATGTTTGGTTTTGGAGTTATGATTATAAACCTTTCATATTTAGGTTGACAGTCACACTGTTATATTGAATAAAAAAACTAACTTGTGTCTTTAGAAACCTTACAAAAGATCATTTTTCTAGTACTACTAACAAAAATACATATCTCTAGGCATTATTAGCCATTTTGCATGTGTTGTTTAGAAGTTATGTTTGAATACATTTTTATTGCTTTTTTCGCATTATCTCAGGATTCTAAGAACATTATAGTCATATTGATTAAAAAACTACTTTTTGCATTTGCAAGATTTAAAAAAGCATATGTTTCCAGTAAAACTCCCAAAGATGCATTATTTCAGGCATTATTAGCCATTTTCCATGTGTGGTGTAGGAGTTATGTTTAAATAACTGTCATATTGAGTGTTACAGTATACACTCATATTGAGTAATACCTCATTTTTGTATTTGCAAACCATAGAAAAACAACTGTATCTAGTAAAACTCACATGTATTCAATATCACAGGCATTTTTAGACACTTTGCACGTTTGGATTAGGAATTATGTTGGAATACATTTTTATTGCTTTATTCGCATTATCTCAGGATTCTAAGTACATTACTGTCAAATTGAGTAAAACATTACTTTTTGTTTTTGCAAACGGTACCAAATGTTTTTTTTTCAGGGAAACTCTCAAAGATGCATTTCTTCAGGCATTATTAGACATATTGCATGTGTATTTTTGGAGTTATGTTTTATAAACTGACATTTTGAGTTTGACCAATATGAGGCCAGTAAAACCTGATTTTTGTATTTTTGAACCTTTCCAAAATACCTGACTCAGGTCAAACTCACATAAATTCAATATTACAGGCTTTTTTAGACAAAATTCATGTTTGGTCTTGGAGTTATGATTATAAACCTTTCATATTTAGGTTGACAGTCACACTGTTATATTGAATAAAAAAACTAACTTGTGTTTTTAGAAACCTTACAAAAGATCATTTTTCTAGTACTACTAACAAAAATACATATCTCTAGGCATTATTAGCCATTTTGCATGTGTTGTTTAGAAGTTATGTTTGAATACATTTTTATTGCTTTTTTCGCATTTTCTCAGGATTCTAAGAACATTATAGTCATATTGAGTAAAAAACTACTTTTTGCATTTGCAAGATTTAAAAAAGCATATGTTTCGAGTAAAACTCCCAAAGATGCATTATTTCAGGCATTATTAGCCATTTTCCATGTGTGGTGTAGGAGTTATGTTTAAATAACTGTCATATTGAGTGGTACAGTATACAGTCATATTGAGTAATACCTCATTTTTGTATTTGCAAACCATAGAAAAACAACTGTATCTAGTAAAACTCACATGTATTCAATATCACAGGCATTTTTAGACACTTTGCACGTTTGGATTAGGAATTATGTTGGAATACATTTTTATTGCTTTATTCGCATTATCTCAGGATTCTAAGTACATTACTGTCAAATTGAGTAAAACATTACTTTTTGTTTTTGCAAACGGTACCTAAAGTTTTTTTTTTCAGGGAAACTCTCAAAGATGCATTTCTTCAGGCATTATTAGACATAGTGCATGTGTATTTCGGGAGTTATGTTTCATAAACTGACATTTTGAGTTTGACCAATATGAGGCCAGTAAAACCTGATTTTTGTATTTTTGAACCTTTCCAAAATACCTGATTCAGGTCAAACTCACATAAATTCAATATTACAGGCTTTTTTAGACAACGTTCATGTTTGGTTTTGGAGTTATGATTATAAACCTTTCATATTTAGGTTGACAGTCACACTGTTATATTGAATAAAAAAACTAACTTGTGTCTTTAGAAACCTTACAAAAGATCATTTTTCTAGTACTACTAACAAAAATACATATCTCTAGGCATTATTAGCCATTTTGCATGTGTTGTTTAGAAGTTATGTTTGAATACATTTTTATTGCTTTTTTCGCATTATCTCAGGATTCTAAGAACATTATAGTCATATTGATTAAAAAACTACTTTTTGCATTTGCAAGATTTAAAAAAGCATATGTTTCCAGTAAAACTCCCAAAGATGCATTATTTCAGGCATTATTAGCTATTTTCCATGTGTGGTGTAGGAGTTATGTTTAAATAACTGTCATATTGAGTGTTACGGTATACACTCATATTGAGTAATACCTCATTTTTGTATTTGCAAACCATAGAAAAACAACTGTATCTAGTAAAACTCACATGTATTCAATATCACAGGCATTTTAGACACTTTGCACGTTTGGATTAGGAATTATGTTGGAATACATTTTTATTGCTTTATTCGCATTATCTCAGGATTCTAAGTACATTACCGTCAAATTGAGTAAAACATTACTTTTTGTTTTTGCAAACGTTACCAAATATTTTTTTTTCAGGGAAACTCTCAAAGATGCATTTTTTCAGGCATTATTAGACATATTGCATTTGTATTTTTGGAGTTATGTTTCATAAACTGACATTTTGAGTTTGACCAATATGAGGCCAGTAAAACCTGATTTTTGTATTTTTGAACCTTTCCAAAATACCTGATTCAGGTCAAACTCACATAAATTCAATATTACAGGCTTTTTTAGACAACGTTCATGTTTGGTTTTGGAGTTATGATTATAAACCTTTCATATTTAGGTTGACAGTCACACTGTTATATTGAATAAAAAAACTAACTTGTGTCTTTAGAAACCTTACAAAAGATCATTTTTCTAGTACTACTAACAAAAATACATATCTCTAGGCATTATTAGCCATTTTGCATGTGTTGTTTAGAAGTTATGTTTAAATACATTTTTATTGCTTTTTTCGCATTATCTCAGGATTCTAAGAACATTATAGTCATATTGATTAAAAAACTACTTTTTGCATTTTCAAGATTTAAAAAAGCATATGTTTCCAGTAAAACTCCCAAAGATGCATTATTTCAGGCATTATTAGCCATTTTCCATGTGTGGTGTAGGAGTTATGTTTAAATAACTGTCATATTGAGTGTTACAGTATACAGTCATATTGAGTAATACCTCATTTTTGTATTTGCAAACCATAGAAAAACAACTGTATCTAGTAAAACTCACATGTATTCAATATCACAGGCATTTTTAGACACTTTGCACGTTTGGATTAGGAATTATGTTGGAATACATTTTTATTGCTTTATTCGCATTATCTCAGGATTCTAAGTACATTACTGTCAAATTGAGTAAAACATTACTTTTTGTTTTTGCAAACGGTACCAAATGTTTTTTTTTCAGGGAAACTCTCAAAGATGCATTTCTTCAGGCATTATTAGACATATTGCATGTGTATTTTTGGAGTTATGTTTCATAAACTGACATTTTGAGTTTGACCAATATGAGGCCAGTAAAACCTGATTTTTGTATTTTTGAACCTTTCCAAAATACCTGATTCAGGTCAAACTCACATAAATTCAATATTACAGGCTTTTTTAGACAAAGTTCATGTTTGGTTTTGGAGTTATGATTATAAACCTTTCATATTTAGGTTGACAGTCACACTGTTATATTGAATAAAAAAACTAACTTGTGTCTTTAGAAACCTTACAAAAGATCATTTTTCTAGTACTACTAACAAAAATACATATCTCTAGGCATTATTAGCCATTTTGCATGTGTTGTTTAGAAGTTATGTTTGAATACATTTGTATTGCTTTTTTTGCATTATCTCAGGATTCTAAGAACTTTATAGTCATATTGATTAAAAAACTACTTTTTGCATTTGCAAAATTTTAAAAAAGCATATGTTTCCAGTAAAACTCCCAAAGATGCATTATTTCAGGCATTATTAGCTATTTTCCATGTGTGGTGTAGGAGTTATGTTTAAATAACTGTCATATTATCAGTATACACTCATATTGAGTAATACCTCATTTTTGTATTTGCAAACCATAGAAAAACAACTGTATCTAGTAAAACTCACATGTATTCAATATCACAGGCATTTTAGACACTTTGCACGTTTGGATTAGGAATTATGTTGGAATACATTTTTATTGCTTTATTCGCATTATCTCAGGATTCTAAGTACATTACTGTCAAATTGAGTAAAACATTACTTTTTGTTTTTGCAAACGGTACCAAATGTTTTTTTTTCAGGAAAACTCTCAAAGATGCATTCCTTCAGGCATTATTAGACATATTGCATGTATATTTTTGGAGTTATGTTTCATAAACTGACATTTTGAGTTTGACCAATATGAGGCCAGTAAAACCTGATTTTTGTATTTTTTAACCTTTCCAAAATACCTGATTCAGGTCAAACTCACATAAATTCAATATTACAGGCTTTTTTAGACAAATTTCATGTTTGGTTTGGAGTTATGATTATAAACCTTTCATATTTAGGTTGACAGTCACACTGTTATATTGAATAAAAAAAGTAACTTGTGTCTTTAGAAACCTTACAAAAGATAATTTTTCTAGTACTACTAACAAAAATACATATCTCTAGGCATTATTAGCCATTTTGCATGTGTTGTTTAGAAGTTATGTTTGAATACATTTTTATTGCTTTTTTCGCATTATCTCAGGATTCTAAGAACATTATAGTCATATTGAGTAAAAACTACTTTTTGCATTTGCAAGATTTAAAAAAGCATATGTTTCGAGTAAAACTCCCAAAGATGCATTATTTCAGGCATTATTAGCCATTTTCCATGTGTGGTGTAGGAGTTATGTTTAAATAACTGTCATATTGAGTGTTACAGTATACAGTCATATTGAGTAATACCTCATTTTTGTATTTGCAAACCATAGAAAAACAACTGTATCTAGTAAAACTCACATGTATTCGATATCACAGGCATTTTTAGACACTTTGCACGTTTGGATTAGGAGTTATGTTGGAATACATTTTTATTGCTTTATTCGCATTATCTCAGGATTCTAAGTACATTACTGTCAAATTGAGTAAAACATTACTTTTTTTTTTTGCAAACGGTACCTAAAGTTTTTTTTTTCAGGGAAACTCTCAAAGATGCATTTCTTCAGGCATTATTAGACATAGTGCATGTGTATTTTGGGAGTTATGTTTCATAAACTGACATTTTGAGTTTGACCAATATGAGGCCAGTAAAACCTGATTTTTGTATTTTTGAACCTTTCCAAAATACCTGATTCAGGTCAAACTCACATAAATTCAATATTACAGGCTTTTTTAGACAACGTTCATGTTTGGTTTTGGAGTTATGATTATAAACCTTTCATATTTAGGTTGACAGTCACACTGTTATATTGAATAAAAAAACTAACTTTTGTCTTTAGAAACCTTACAAAAGATCATTTTTCTAGTACTACTAACAAAAATACATATCTCTAGGCATTATTAGCCATTTTGCATGTGTTGTTTAGAAGTTATGTTTGAATACATTTTTATTGCTTTTTTCGCATTATCTCAGGATTCTAAGAACATTATAGTCATATTGATTAAAAAACTACTTTTTGCATTTGCAAGATTTAAAAAAGCATATGTTTCCAGTAAAACTCCCAAAGATGCATTATTTCAGGCATTATTAGCCATTTTCCATGTGTGGTGTAGGAGTTATGTTTAAATAACTGTCATATTGAGTGGTACAGTATACAGTCATATTGAGTAATACCTCATTTTTGTATTTGCAAACCATAGAAAAACAACTGTATCTAGTAAAACTCACATGTATTCAATATCACAGGCATTTTTAGACACTTTGCACGTTTGGATTAGGAATTATGTTGGAATACATTTTTATTGCTTTATTCGCATTATCTCAGGATTCTAAGTACATTACTGTCAAATTGAGTAAAACATTACTTTTTGTTTTTGCAAACGGTACCAAATGTTTTTTTTTCAGGGAAACTCTCAAAGATGCATTTCTTCAGGCATTATTAGACATATTGCATGTGTATTTTTGGAGTTATGTTTCATAAACTGACATTTTGAGTTTGACCAATATGAGGCCAGTAAAACCTGATTTTTGTATTTTTGAACCTTTCCAAAATACCTGATTCAGGTCAAACTCACATAAATTCAATATTACAGGCTTTTTTAGACAAAGTTCATGTTTGGTTTTGGAGTTATGATTATAAACCTTTCATATTTAGGTTGACAGTCACACTGTTATATTGAATAAAAAAACTAACTTGTGTCTTTAGAAACCTTACAAAAGATCATTTTTCTAGTACTACTAACAAAAATACATATCTCTAGGCATTATTAGCCATTTTGCATGTGTTGTTTAGAAGTTATGTTTGAATACATTTGTATTGCTTTTTTCGCATTATCTCAGGATTCTAAGAACTTTATAGTCATATTGATTAAAAAACTACTTTTTGCATTTGCAAAATTTTAAAAAAGCATATGTTTCCAGTAAAACTCCCAAAGATGCATTATTTCAGGCATTATTAGCTATTTTCCATGTGTGGTGTAGGAGTTATGTTTAAATAACTATCATATTGAGTGTTACGGTATACACTCATATTGAGTAATACCTCATTTTTGTATTTGCAAACCATAGAAAAACAACTGTATCTAGTAAAACTCACATGTATTCAATATCACAGGCATTTTAGACACTTTGCACGTTTGGATTAGGAATTATGTTGGAATACATTTTTATTGCTTTATTCGCATTATCTCAGGATTCTAAGTACATTACCGTCAAATTGAGTAAAACATTACTTTTTGTTTTTGCAAACGTTACCAAATATTTTTTTTTCAGGGAAACTCTCAAAGATGCATTTTTTCAGGCATTATTAGACATATTGCATTTGTATTTTTGGAGTTATGTTTCATAAACTGACATTTTGAGTTTGACCAATATGAGGCCAGTAAAACCTGATTTTTGTATTTTTGAACCTTTCCAAAATACCTGATTCAGGTCAAACTCACATAAATTCAATATTACAGGCTTTTTTAGACAACGTTCATGTTTGGTTTTGGAGTTATGATTATAAACCTTTCATATTTAGGTTGACAGTCACACTGTTATATTGAATAAAAAAACTAACTTGTGTCTTTAGAAACCTTACAAAAGATCATTTTTCTAGTACTACTAACAAAAATACATATCTCTAGGCATTATTAGCCATTTTGCATGTGTTGTTTAGAAGTTATGTTTAAATACATTTTTATTGCTTTTTTCGCATTATCTCAGGATTCTAAGAACATTATAGTCATATTGATTAAAAAACTACTTTTTGCATTTTCAAGATTTAAAAAAGCATATGTTTCCAGTAAAACTCCCAAAGATGCATTATTTCAGGCATTATTAGCCATTTTCCATGTGTGGTGTAGGAGTTATGTTTAAATAACTGTCATATTGAGTGTTACAGTATACAGTCATATTGAGTAATACCTCATTTTTGTATTTGCAAACCATAGAAAAACAACTGTATCTAGTAAAACTCACATGTATTCAATATCACAGGCATTTTTAGACACTTTGCACGTTTGGATTAGGAATTATGTTGGAATACATTTTTATTGCTTTATTCGCATTATCTCAGGATTCTAAGTACATTACTGTCAAATTGAGTAAAACATTACTTTTTGTTTTTGCAAACGGTACCAAATGTTTTTTTTTCAGGGAAACTCTCAAAGATGCATTTCTTCAGGCATTATTAGACATATTGCATGTGTATTTTTGGAGTTATGTTTCATAAACTGACATTTTGAGTTTGACCAATATGAGGCCAGTAAAACCTGATTTTTGTATTTTTGAACCTTTCCAAAATACCTGATTCAGGTCAAACTCACATAAATTCAATATTACAGGCTTTTTTAGACAAAGTTCATGTTTGGTTTTGGAGTTATGATTATAAACCTTTCATATTTAGGTTGACAGTCACACTGTTATATTGAATAAAAAAACTAACTTGTGTCTTTAGAAACCTTACAAAAGATCATTTTTCTAGTACTACTAACAAAAATACATATCTCTAGGCATTATTAGCCATTTTGCATGTGTTGTTTAGAAGTTATGTTTGAATACATTTGTATTGCTTTTTTTGCATTATCTCAGGATTCTAAGAACTTTATAGTCATATTGATTAAAAAACTACTTTTTGCATTTGCAAAATTTTAAAAAAGCATATGTTTCCAGTAAAACTCCCAAAGATGCATTATTTCAGGCATTATTAGCTATTTTCCATGTGTGGTGTAGGAGTTATGTTCAAATAACTGTCATATTGAGTGTTACAGTATACACTCATATTGAGTAATACCTCATTTTTGTATTTGCAAACCATAGAAAAACAACTGTATCTAGTAAAACTCACATGTATTCAATATCACAGGCATTTTAGACACTTTGCACGTTTGGATTAGGAATTATGTTGGAATACATTTTTATTGCTTTATTCGCATTATCTCAGGATTCTAAGTACATTACTGTCAAATTGAGTAAAACATTACTTTTTGTTTTTGCAAACGGTACCAAATGTTTTTTTTTCAGGAAAACTCTCAAAGATGCATTCCTTCAGGCATTATTAGACATATTGCATGTATATTTTTGGAGTTATGTTTCATAAACTGACATTTTGAGTTTGACCAATATGAGGCCAGTAAAACCTGATTTTTGTATTTTTTAACCTTTCCAAAATACCTGATTCAGGTCAAACTCACATAAATTCAATATTACAGGCTTTTTTAGACAAATTTCATGTTTGGTTTGGAGTTATGATTATAAACCTTTCATATTTAGGTTGACAGTCACACTGTTATATTGAATAAAAAAAGTAACTTGTGTCTTTAGAAACCTTACAAAAGATAATTTTTCTAGTACTACTAACAAAAATACATATCTCTAGGCATTATTAGCCATTTTGCATGTGTTGTTTAGAAGTTATGTTTGAATACATTTTTATTGCTTTTTTCGCATTATCTCAGGATTCTAAGAACATTATAGTCATATTGAGTAAAAACTACTTTTTGCATTTGCAAGATTTAAAAAAGCATATGTTTCGAGTAAAACTCCCAAAGATGCATTATTTCAGGCATTATTAGCCATTTTCCATGTGTGGTGTAGGAGTTATGTTTAAATAACTGTCATATTGAGTGTTACAGTATACAGTCATATTGAGTAATACCTCATTTTTGTATTTGCAAACCATAGAAAAACAACTGTATCTAGTAAAACTCACATGTATTCGATATCACAGGCATTTTTAGACACTTTGCACGTTTGGATTAGGAGTTATGTTGGAATACATTTTTATTGCTTTATTCGCATTATCTCAGGATTCTAAGTACATTACTGTCAAATTGAGTAAAACATTACTTTTTTTTTTTGCAAACGGTACCTAAAGTTTTTTTTTTCAGGGAAACTCTCAAAGATGCATTTCTTCAGGCATTATTAGACATAGTGCATGTGTATTTTGGGAGTTATGTTTCATAAACTGACATTTTGAGTTTGACCAATATGAGGCCAGTAAAACCTGATTTTTGTATTTTTGAACCTTTCCAAAATACCTGATTCAGGTCAAACTCACATAAATTCAATATTACAGGCTTTTTTAGACAACGTCCATGTTTGGTTTTGGAGTTATGATTATAAACCTTTCATATTTAGGTTGACAGTCACACTGTTATATTGAATAAAAAAACTAACTTTTGTCTTTAGAAACCTTACAAAAGATCATTTTTCTAGTACTACTAACAAAAATACATATCTCTAGGCATTATTAGCCATTTTGCATGTGTTGTTTAGAAGTTATGTTTGAATACATTTTTATTGCTTTTTTCGCATTATCTCAGGATTCTAAGAACATTATAGTCATATTGATTAAAAAACTACTTTTTGCATTTGCAAGATTTAAAAAAGCATATGTTTCCAGTAAAACTCCCAAAGATGCATTATTTCAGGCATTATTAGCCATTTTCCATGTGTGGTGTAGGAGTTATGTTTAAATAACTGTCATATTGAGTGGTACAGTATACAGTCATATTGAGTAATACCTCATTTTTGTATTTGCAAACCATAGAAAAACAACTGTATCTAGTAAAACTCACATGTATTCAATATCACAGGCATTTTTAGACACTTTGCACGTTTGGATTAGGAATTATGTTGGAATACATTTTTATTGCTTTATTCGCATTATCTCAGGATTCTAAGTACATTACTGTCAAATTGAGTAAAACATTACTTTTTGTTTTTGCAAACGGTACCAAATGTTTTTTTTTCAGGGAAACTCTCAAAGATGCATTTCTTCAGGCATTATTAGACATATTGCATGTGTATTTTTGGAGTTATGTTTTATAAACTGACATTTTGAGTTTGACCAATATGAGGCCAGTAAAACCCTGATTTTTGTATTTTTGAACCTTTCCAAAATACCTGATTCAGGTCAAACTCACATAAATTCAATATTACAGGCTTTTTTAGACAAAGTTCATGTTTGGTTTTGGAGTTATGATTATAAACCTTTCATATTTAGGTTGACAGTCACACTGTTATATTGAATAAAAAAACTAACTTGTGTCTTTAGAAACCTTACAAAAGATCATTTTTCTAGTACTACTAACAAAAATACATATCTGTAGGCATCATTAGCCATTTTGCATGTGTTGTTTAGAAGTTATGTTTGAATACATTTGTATTGCTTTTTTCGCATTATCTCAGGATTCTAAGAACATTATAGTCATATTGATTAAAAAACTACTTTTTGCATTTGCAAAATTTTAAAAAAGCATATGTTTCCAGTAAAACTCCCAAAGATGCATTATTTCAGGCATTATTAGCTATTTTCCATGTGTGGTGTAGGAGTTATGTTTAAATAACTGTCATATTGAGTGTTACAGTATACAGTCATATTGAGTAATACCTCATTTTTGTATTTGCAAACCATAGAAAAACAACTGTATCTAGTAAAACTCACATGTATTCAATATCACAGGCATTTTAGACACTTTGCACGTTTGGATTAGGAATTATGTTGGAATACATTTTTATTGCTTTATTCGCATTATCTCAGGATTCTAAGTACATTACTGTCAAATTGAGTAAAACATTACTTTTTGTTTTTGCAAACGGTACCAAATGTTTTTTTTTCAGGGAAACTCTCAAAGATGCATTTATTCAGGCATTATTAGACATATTGCATGTGTATTTTTGGAGTTATGTTTCATAAACTGACATTTTGAGTTTGACCAATATGAGGCCAGTAAAACCTGATTTTTGTATTTTTGAACCTTTCCAAAATACCTGATTCAGGTCAAACTCACATAAATTCAATATTACAGGCTTTTTTAGACAAAGTTCATGTTTGGTTTTGGAGTTATGATTATAAACCTTTCATATTTAGGTTGACAGTCACAATGTTATATTGAATAAAAAAACTAACTTGTGTCTTTAGAAACCTTACAAAAGATAATTTTTCTAGTACTACTAACACAAAATACATATCTCTAGGCATTATTAGCCATTTTGCATGTGTTGTTTAGAAGTTATGTTTGAATACATTTTTATTGCTTTTTTCGCATTATCTCAGGATTCTAAGAACATTATAGTCATATTGAGTAAAAAACTACTTTTTGCATTTGCAAGATTTAAAAAAGCATATGTTTCGAGTAAAACTCCCAAAGATGCATTATTTCAGGCATTATTAGCCATTTTCCATGTGTGGTGTAGGAGTTATGTTTAAATAACTGTCATACTGAGTGTTACAGTATACAGTCATATTGAGTAATACCTCATTTTTGTATTTGCAAACCATAGAAAAACAACTGTATCTAGTAAAACTCACATGTATTCAATATCACAGGCCTTTTTAGACACTTTGCACGTTTGGATTAGGAATTATAATGGAATACATTTTTATTGCTTTATTCGCATCATCTCAGGATTCTAAGTACATTACTGTCAAATTGAGTAAAACATTACTTTTTGTTTTTGCAAACGGTACCAAAAGTTTTTTTTTCAGGGAAACTCTCAAAGATGCATTTCTTCAGGCATTATTAGACATATTGCATGTGTATTTTTGGAGTTATGTTTCATAAACTGACATTTTGAGTTTGACCAATATGTGGCCAGTAAAACCTGATTTTTGTATTTTTGAACCATTCCAAAATACCTGACTCAGGTCAAACTCACATAAATTCAATATTACAGGCTTTTTTAGACAACGTTCATGTTTGGTTTTGGAGTTATGATTATAAACCTTTCATATTTAGGTTGACAGTCACACTGTTATATTGAATAAAAAAACTAACTTGTGTCTTTAGAAACCTTACAAAAGATCATTTTTCTAGTACTACTAACAAAAATACATATCTCTAGGCATTATTAGCCATTTTGCATGTGTTGTTTAGAAGTTATGTTTGAATACATTTTTATTGCTTTTTTCGCATTATCTCAGGATTCTAAGAACATTATAGTCATATTGAGTAAAAAACTACTTTTTGCATTTGCAAGATTTAAAAAAGCATATGTTTCGAGTAAAACTCCCAAAGATGCATTATTTCAGGCATTATTAGCCATTTTCCATGTGTGGTGTAGGAGTTATGTTTAAATAACTGTCATATTGAGTGTTACAGTATACAGTCATATTGAGTAATACCTCATTTTTGTATTTGCAAACCATAGAAAAACAACTGTATCTAGTAAAACTCACATGTATTCAATATCACAGGCATTTTTAGACACTTTGCACGTTTGGATTAGGAATTGTGTTGGAATACATTTTTATTGCTTTATTCGCATTATCTCAGGATTCTAAGTACATTACTGTCAAATTGAGTAAAACATTACTTTTTGTTTTTGCAAACGGTACCAAATGTTTTTTTTTCAGGGAAACTCTCAAAGATGCATTTTTTCAGGCATTATTAGACATATTGCATTTGTATTTTTGGAGTTATGTTTCATAAACTGACATTTTGAGTTTGACCAATATGAGGCCAGTAAAACCTGATTTTTGTATTTTTGAACCTTTCCAAAATACCTGATTCAGGTCAAACTCACATAAATTCAATATTACAGGCTTTTTTAGACAACGTTCATGTTTGGTTTTGGAGTTATGATTATAAACCTTTCATATTTAGGTTGACAGTCACACTGTTATATTGAATAAAAAAACTAACTTGTGTCTTTAGAAACCTTACAAAAGATCATTTTTCTAGTACTACTAACAAAAATACATATCTCTAGGCATTATTAGCCATTTTGCATGTGTTGTTTAGAAGTTATGTTTGAATACATTTTTATTGCTTTTTTCGCATTATCTCAGGATTCTAAGAACATTATAGTCATATTGAGTAAAAAACTACTTTTTGCATTTGCAAGATTTAAAAAAGCATATGTTTCCAGTAAAACTCCCAAAGATGCATTATTTCAGGCATTATTAGCCATTTTCCATGTGTGGTGTAGGAGTTATGTTTAAATAACTGTCATATTGAGTGTTACAGTATACAGTCATATTGAGTAATACCTCATTTTTGTATTTGCAAACCATAGAAAAACAACTGTATCTAGTAAAACTCACATGTATTCAATATCACAGGCATTTTTAGACACTTTGCACGTTTGGATTAGGAATTATGTTGGAATACATTTTTATTGCTTTATTCGCATTATCTCAGGATTCTAAGTACATTACTGTCAAATTGAGTAAAACATTACTTTTTGTTTTTGCAAACGGTACCTAAAGTTTTTTTTTTCAGGGAAACTCTCAAAGATGCATTTCTTCAGGCATTATTAGACATAGTGCATGTGTATTTCGGGAGTTATGTTTCATAAACTGACATTTTGAGTTTGACCAATATGAGGCCAGTAAAACCTGATTTTTGTATTTTTGAACCTTTCCAAAATACCTGATTCAGGTCAAACTCACATAAATTCAATATTACAGGCTTTTTTAGACAACGTTCATGTTTGGTTTTGGAGTTATGATTATAAACCTTTCATATTTAGGTTGACAGTCACACTGTTATATTGAATAAAAAAACTAACTTGTGTCTTTAGAAACCTTACAAAAGATCATTTTTCTAGTACTACTAACAAAAATACATATCTCTAGGCATTATTAGCCATTTTGCATGTGTTGTTTAGAAGTTATGTTTGAATACATTTTTATTGCTTTTTTCGCATTATCTCAGGATTCTAAGAACATTATAGTCATATTGATTAAAAAACTACTTTTTGCATTTGCAAGATTTAAAAAAGCATATGTTTCCAGTAAAACTCCCAAAGATGCATTATTTCAGGCATTATTAGCCATTTTCCATGTGTGGTGTAGGAGTTATGTTTAAATAACTGTCATATTGAGTGTTACAGTATACAGTCATATTGAGTAATACCTCATTTTTGTATTTGCAAACCATAGAAAAACAACTGTATCTAGTAAAACTCACATGTATTCAATATCACAGGCATTTTTAGACACTTTGCACGTTTGGATTAGGAATTATGTTGGAATACATTTTTATTGCTTTATTCGCATTATCTCAGGATTCTAAGTACATTACTGTCAAATTGAGTAAAACATTACTTTTTGTTTTTGCAAACGGTACCAAATGTTTTTTTTTCAGGGAAACTCTCAAAGATGCATTTCTTCAGGCATTATTAGACATATTGCATGTGTATTTTTGGAGTTATGTTTTATAAACTGACATTTTGAGTTTGACCAATATGAGGCCAGTAAAACCTGATTTTTGTATTTTTGAACCTTTCCAAAATACCTGATTCAGGTCAAACTCACATAAATTCAATATTACAGGCTTTTTTAGACAAAGTTCATGTTTGGTTTTGGAGTTATGATTATAAACCTTTCATATTTAGGTTGACAGTCACACTGTTATATTGAATAAAAAAACTAACTTGTGTCTTTAGAAACCTTACAAAAGATCATTTTTCTAGTACTACTAACAAAAATACATATCTCTAGGCATTATTAGCCATTTTGCATGTGTTGTTTAGAAGTTATGTTTGAATACATTTGTATTGCTTTTTTCGCATTATCTCAGGATTCTAAGAACATTATAGTCATATTGAGTAAAAAACTACTTTTTGCATTTGCAAGATTTAAAAAAGCATATGTTTCGAGTAAAACTCCCAAAGATGCATTATTTCAGGCATTATTAGCCATTTTCCATGTGTGGTGTAGGAGTTATGTTTAAATAACTGTCATACTGAGTGTTACAGTATACAGTCATATTGAGTAATACCTCATTTTTGTATTTGCAAACCATAGAAAAACAACTGTATCTAGTAAAACTCACATGTATTCAATATCACAGGCATTTTAGACACTTTGCACGTTTGGATTAGGAATTATGTTGGAATACATTTTTATTGCTTTATTCGCATTATCTCAGGATTCTAAGTACATTACTGTCAAATTGAGTAAAACATTACTTTTTGTTTTTGCAAACGGTACCAAATGTTTTTTTTTCAGGAAAACTCTCAAAGATGCATTCCTTCAGGCATTATTAGACATATTGCATGTGTATTTTTGGAGTTATGTTTCATAAACTGACATTTTGAGTTTGACCAATATGAGGCCAGTAAAACCTGATTTTTGTATTTTTTAACCTTTCCAAAATACCTGATTCAGGTCAAACTCACATAAATTCAATATTACAGGCTTTTTTAGACAAATTTCATGTTTGGTTTGGAGTTATGATTATAAACCTTTCATATTTAGGTTGACAGTCACACTGTTATATTGAATAAAAAAAGTAACTTGTGTCTTTAGAAACCTTACAAAAGATAATTTTTCTAGTACTACTAACAAAAATACATATCTCTAGGCATTATTAGCCATTTTGCATGTGTTGTTTAGAAGTTATGTTTGAATACATTTTTATTGCTTTTTTCGCATTATCTCAGGATTCTAAGAACATTATAGTCATATTGAGTAAAAACTACTTTTTGCATTTGCAAGATTTAAAAAAGCATATGTTTCGAGTAAAACTCCCAAAGATGCATTATTTCAGGCATTATTAGCCATTTTCCATGTGTGGTGTAGGAGTTATGTTTAAATAACTGTCATATTGAGTGTTACAGTATACAGTCATATTGAGTAATACCTCATTTTTGTATTTGCAAACCATAGAAAAACAACTGTATCTAGTAAAACTCACATGTATTCAATATCACAGGCATTTTTAGACACTTTGCACGTTTGGATTAGGAATTATGTTGGAATACATTTTTATTGCTTTATTCGCATTATCTCAGGATTCTAAGTACATTACTGTCAAATTGAGTAAAACATTACTTTTTGTTTTTGCAAACGGTACCTAAAGTTTTTTTTTTCAGGGAAACTCTCAAAGATGCATTTCTTCAGGCATTATTAGACATAGTGCATGTGTATTTCGGGAGTTATGTTTCATAAACTGACATTTTGAGTTTGACCAATATGAGGCCAGTAAAACCTGATTTTTGTATTTTTGAACCTTTCCAAAATACCTGATTCAGGTCAAACTCACATAAATTCAATATTACAGGCTTTTTTAGACAACGTTCATGTTTGGTTTTGGAGTTATGATTATAAACCTTTCATATTTAGGTTGACAGTCACACTGTTATATTGAATAAAAAAACTAACTTGTGTCTTTAGAAACCTTACAAAAGATCATTTTTCTAGTACTACTAACAAAAATACATATCTCTAGGCATTATTAGCCATTTTGCATGTGTTGTTTAGAAGTTATGTTTGAATACATTTTTATTGCTTTTTTCGCATTATCTCAGGATTCTAAGAACATTATAGTCATATTGATTAAAAAACTACTTTTTGCATTTGCAAGATTTAAAAAAGCATATGTTTCCAGTAAAACTCCCAAAGATGCATTATTTCAGGCATTATTAGCCATTTTCCATGTGTGGTGTAGGAGTTATGTTTAAATAACTGTCATATTGAGTGTTACAGTATACACTCATATTGAGTAATACCTCATTTTTGTATTTGCAAACCATAGAAAAACAACTGTATCTAGTAAAACTCACATGTATTCAATATCACAGGCATTTTTAGACACTTTGCACGTTTGGATTAGGAATTATGTTGGAATACATTTTTATTGCTTTATTCGCATTATCTCAGGATTCTAAGTACATTACTGTCAAATTGAGTAAAACATTACTTTTTGTTTTTGCAAACGGTACCAAATGTTTTTTTTTCAGGGAAACTCTCAAAGATGCATTTCTTCAGGCATTATTAGACATATTGCATGTGTATTTTTGGAGTTATGTTTTATAAAACTGACATTTTGAGTTTGACCAATATGAGGCCAGTAAAACCTGATTTTTGTATTTTTGAACCTTTCCAAAATACCTGACTCAGGTCAAACTCACATAAATTCAATATTACAGGCTTTTTTAGACAAAATTCATGTTTGGTCTTGGAGTTATGATTATAAACCTTTCATATTTAGGTTGACAGTCACACTGTTATATTGAATAAAAAAACTAACTTGTGTTTTTAGAAACCTTACAAAAGATCATTTTTCTAGTACTACTAACAAAAATACATATCTCTAGGCATTATTAGCCATTTTGCATGTGTTGTTTAGAAGTTATGTTTGAATACATTTTTATTGCTTTTTTCGCATTTTCTCAGGATTCTAAGAACATTATAGTCATATTGAGTAAAAAACTACTTTTTGCATTTGCAAGATTTAAAAAAGCATATGTTTCGAGTAAAACTCCCAAAGATGCATTATTTCAGGCATTATTAGCCATTTTCCATGTGTGGTGTAGGAGTTATGTTTAAATAACTGTCATATTGAGTGGTACAGTATACAGTCATATTGAGTAATACCTCATTTTTGTATTTGCAAACCATAGAAAAACAACTGTATCTAGTAAAACTCACATGTATTCAATATCACAGGCATTTTTAGACACTTTGCACGTTTGGATTAGGAATTATGTTGGAATACATTTTTATTGCTTTATTCGCATTATCTCAGGATTCTAAGTACATTACTGTCAAATTGAGTAAAACATTACTTTTTGTTTTTGCAAACGGTACCTAAAGTTTTTTTTTTCAGGGAAACTCTCAAAGATGCATTTCTTCAGGCATTATTAGACATAGTGCATGTGTATTTCGGGAGTTATGTTTCATAAACTGACATTTTGAGTTTGACCAATATGAGGCCAGTAAAACCTGATTTTTGTATTTTTGAACCTTTCCAAAATACCTGATTCAGGTCAAACTCACATAAATTCAATATTACAGGCTTTTTTAGACAACGTTCATGTTTGGTTTTGGAGTTATGATTATAAACCTTTCATATTTAGGTTGACAGTCACACTGTTATATTGAATAAAAAAACTAACTTGTGTCTTTAGAAACCTTACAAAAGATCATTTTTCTAGTACTACTAACAAAAATACATATCTCTAGGCATTATTAGCCATTTTGCATGTGTTGTTTAGAAGTTATGTTTGAATACATTTTTATTGCTTTTTTCGCATTATCTCAGGATTCTAAGAACATTATAGTCATATTGATTAAAAAACTACTTTTTGCATTTGCAAGATTTAAAAAAGCATATGTTTCCAGTAAAACTCCCAAAGATGCATTATTTCAGGCATTATTAGCCATTTTCCATGTGTGGTGTAGGAGTTATGTTTAAATAACTGTCATATTGAGTGTTACAGTATACAGTCATATTGAGTAATACCTCATTTTTGTATTTGCAAACCATAGAAAAACAACTGTATCTAGTAAAACTCACATGTATTCAATATCACAGGCATTTTTAGACACTTTGCACGTTTGGATTAGGAATTATGTTGGAATACATTTTTATTGCTTTATTTGCATTATCTCAGGATTCTAAGTACATTACTGTCAAATTGAGTAAAACATTACTTTTTGTTTTTGCAAACGGTACCAAATGTTTTTCTTTCAGGGAAACTCTCAAAGATGCATTTCTTCAGGCATTATTAGACATATTGCATGTGTATTTTTGGAGTTATGTTTTATAAACTGACATTTTGAGTTTGACCAATATGAGGCCAGTAAAACCTGATTTTTGTATTTTTGAACCTTTCCAAAATACCTGACTCAGGTCAAACTCACATAAATTCAATATTACAGGCTTTTTTAGACAAAATTCATGTTTGGTCTTGGAGTTATGATTATAAACCTTTCATATTTAGGTTGACAGTCACACTGTTATATTGAATAAAAAAACTAACTTGTGTTTTTAGAAACCTTACAAAAGATCATTTTTCTAGTACTACTAACAAAAATACATATCTCTAGGCATTATTAGCCATTTTGCATGTGTTGTTTAGAAGTTATGTTTGAATACATTTTTATTGCTTTTTTCGCATTTTCTCAGGATTCTAAGAACATTATAGTCATATTGAGTAAAAAACTACTTTTTGCATTTGCAAGATTTAAAAAAGCATATGTTTCGAGTAAAACTCCCAAAGATGCATTATTTCAGGCATTATTAGCCATTTTCCATGTGTGGTGTAGGAGTTATGTTTAAATAACTGTCATATTGAGTGGTACAGTATACAGTCATATTGAGTAATACCTCATTTTTGTATTTGCAAACCATAGAAAAACAACTGTATCTAGTAAAACTCACATGTATTCAATATCACAGGCATTTTTAGACACTTTGCACGTTTGGATTAGGAATTATGTTGGAATACATTTTTATTGCTTTATTCGCATTATCTCAGGATTCTAAGTACATTACTGTCAAATTGAGTAAAACATTACTTTTTGTTTTTGCAAACGGTACCTAAAGTTTTTTTTTCAGGGAAACTCTCAAAGATGCATTTCTTCAGGCATTATTAGACATATTGCATGTGTATTTTTGGAGTTATGTTTCATAAACTGACATTTTGAGTTTGACCAATATGAGGCCAGTAAAACCTGATTTTTGTATTTTTGAACCTTTCCAAAATACCTGATCCAGGTCAAACTCACATAAATTCAATATTACAGGCTTTTTTAGACAAATTTCATGTTTGGTTTTGGAGTTATGATTATAAACCTTTCATATTTAGGTTGACAGTCACACTGTTATATTGAATAAAAAAACTAACTTGTGTCTTTAGAAACCTTACAAAAGATCATTTTTCTAGTACTACTAACAAAAATACATATCTCTAGGCATTATTAGCCATTTTGCATGTGTTGTTTAGAAGTTATGTTTGAATACATTTTTATTGCTTTTTTCGCATTATCTCAGGATTCTAAGAACATTATAGTCATATTGAGTAAAAAACTACTTTTTGCATTTGCAAGATTTAAAAAAGCATATGTTTCGAGTAAAACTCCCAAAGATGCATTATTTCAGGCATTATTAGCCATTTTCCATGTGTGGTGTAGGAGTTATGTTTAAATAACTGTCATATTGAGTGTTACAGTATACAGTCATATTGAGTAATACCTCATTTTTGTATTTGCAAACCATAGAAAAACAACTGTATCTAGTAAAACTCACATGTATTCAATATCACAGGCATTTTTAGACACTTTGCACGTTTGGATTAGGAATTATGTTGGAATACATTTTTATTGCTTTATTCGCATTATCTCAGGATTCTAAGTACATTACTGTCAAATTGAGTAAAACATTACTTTTTGTTTTTGCAAACGGCACCTAAAGTTTTTTTTTTCAGGGAAACTCTCAAAGATGCATTTCTTCAGGCATTATTAGACATAGTGCATGTGTATTTCGGGAGTTATGTTTCATAAACTGACATTTTGAGTTTGACCAATATGAGGCCAGTAAAACCTGATTTTTGTATTTTTGAACCTTTCCAAAATACCTGATTCAGGTCAAACTCACATAAATTCAATATTACAGGCTTTTTTAGACAACGTTCATGTTTGGTTTTGGAGTTATGATTATAAACCTTTCATATTTAGGTTGACAGTCACACTGTTATATTGAATAAAAAAACTAACTTGTGTCTTTAGAAACCTTACAAAAGATCATTTTTCTAGTACTACTAACAAAAATACATATCTCTAGGCATTATTAGCCATTTTGCATGTGTTGTTTAGAAGTTATGTTTGAATACATTTTTATTGCTTTTTTCGCATTATCTCAGGATTCTAAGAACATTATAGTCATATTGATTAAAAAACTACTTTTTGCATTTGCAAGATTTAAAAAAGCATATGTTTCCAGTAAAACTCCCAAAGATGCATTATTTCAGGCATTATTAGCCATTTTCCATGTGTGGTGTAGGAGTTATGTTTAAATAACTGTCATATTGAGTGGTACAGTATACAGTCATATTGAGTAATACCTCATTTTTGTATTTGCAAACCATAGAAAAACAACTGTATCTAGTAAAACTCACATGTATTCAATATCACAGGCATTTTTAGACACTTTGCACGTTTGGATTAGGAATTATGTTGGAATACATTTTTATTGCTTTATTCGCATTATCTCAGGATTCTAAGTACATTACTGTCAAATTGAGTAAAACATTACTTTTTGTTTTTGCAAACGGTACCAAATGTTTTTTTTTCAGGGAAACTCTCAAAGATGCATTTCTTCAGGCATTATTAGACATATTGCATGTGTATTTTTGGAGTTATGTTTTATAAACTGACATTTTGAGTTTGACCAATATGAGGCCAGTAAAACCTGATTTTTGTATTTTTGAACCTTTCCAAAATACCTGACTCAGGTCAAACTCACATAAATTCAATATTACAGGCTTTTTTAGACAAAATTCATGTTTGGTCTTGGAGTTATGATTATAAACCTTTCATATTTAGGTTGACAGTCACACTGTTATATTGAATAAAAAAACTAACTTGTGTTTTTAGAAACCTTACAAAAGATCATTTTTCTAGTACTACTAACAAAAATACATATCTCTAGGCATTATTAGCCATTTTGCATGTGTTGTTTAGAAGTTATGTTTGAATACATTTTTATTGCTTTTTTCGCATTTTCTCAGGATTCTAAGAACATTATAGTCATATTGAGTAAAAAACTACTTTTTGCATTTGCAAGATTTAAAAAAGCATATGTTTCGAGTAAAACTCCCAAAGATGCATTATTTCAGGCATTATTAGCCATTTTCCATGTGTGGTGTAGGAGTTATGTTTAAATAACTGTCATATTGAGTGGTACAGTATACAGTCATATTGAGTAATACCTCATTTTTGTATTTGCAAACCATAGAAAAACAACTGTATCTAGTAAAACTCACATGTATTTAATATCACAGGCATTTTTAGACACTTTGCACGTTTGGATTAGGAATTATGTTGGAATACATTTTTATTGCTTTATTCGCATTATCTCAGGATTCTAAGTACATTACTGTCAAATTGAGTAAAACATTACTTTTTGTTTTTGCAAACGGTACCTAAAGTTTTTTTTTCAGGGAAACTCTCAAAGATGCATTTCTTCAGGCATTATTAGACATATTGCATGTGTATTTTTGGAGTTATGTTTCATAAACTGACATTTTGAGTTTGACCAATATGAGGCCAGTAAAACCTGATTTTTGTATTTTTGAACCTTTCCAAAATACCTGATCCAGGTCAAACTCACATAAATTCAATATTACAGGCTTTTTTAGACAAATTTCATGTTTGGTTTTGGAGTTATGATTATAAACCTTTCATATTTAGGTTGACAGTCACACTGTTATATTGAATAAAAAAACTAACTTGTGTCTTTAGAAACCTTACAAAAGATCATTTTTCTAGTACTACTAACAAAAATACATATCTCTAGGCATTATTAGCCATTTTGCATGTGTTGTTTAGAAGTTATGTTTGAATACATTTTTATTGCTTTTTTCGCATTATCTCAGGATTCTAAGAACATTATAGTCATATTGAGTAAAAAACTACTTTTTGCATTTGCAAGATTTAAAAAAGCATATGTTTCGAGTAAAACTCCCAAAGATGCATTATTTCAGGCATTATTAGCCATTTTCCATGTGTGGTGTAGGAGTTATGTTTAAATAACTGTCATATTGAGTGTTACAGTATACAGTCATATTGAGTAATACCTCATTTTTGTATTTGCAAACCATAGAAAAACAACTGTATCTAGTAAAACTCACATGTATTCAATATCACAGGCATTTTTAGACACTTTGCACGTTTGGATTAAGAATTATGTTGGAATACATTTTTATTGCTTTATTCGCATTATCTCAGGATTCTAAGTACATTACTGTCAAATTGAGTAAAACATTACTTTTTGTTTTTGCAAACGGTACCAAATGTTTTTTTTTTCAGGGAAACTCTCGAAGATGCATTTTTTCAGGCATTATTAGACATATTGCATTTGTATTTTTGGAGTTATGTTTCATAAACTGACATTTTGAGTTTGACCAATATGAGGCCAGTAAAACCTGATTTTTGTATTTTTGAACCTTTCCAAAATACCTGATTCAGGTCAAACTCACATAAATTCAATATTACAGGCTTTTTTAGACAACGTTCATGTTTGGTTTTGGAGTTATGATTATAAACCTTTCATATTTAGGTTGACAGTCACACTGTTATATTGAATAAAAAAACTAACTTGTGTCTTTAGAAACCTTACAAAAGATCATTTTTCTAGTACTACTAACAAAAATACATATCTCTAGGCATTATTAGCCATTTTGCATGTGTTGTTTAGAAGTTATTTTTGAATACATTTGTATTGCTTTTTTCGCATTATCTCAGGATTGTAAGAACATTATAGTCATATTGAGTAAAAAACTACTTTTTGCATTTGCAAGATTTAAAAAAGCATATGTTTCGAGTAAAACTCCCAAAGATGCATTATTTCAGGCATTATTAGCCATTTTCCATGTGTGGTGTAGGAGTTATGTTTAAAAAACTGTCATATTGAGTGTTACAGTATACAGTCATATTGAGTAATACCTCATTTTTGTATTTGCAAACCATAGAAAAACAACTGTATCTAGTAAAACTCACATGTATTCAATATCACAGGCATTTTTAGACACTTTGCACGTTTGGATTAGGAATTATGTTGGAATACATTTTTATTGCTTTATTCGCATTATCTCAGGATTCTAAGTACATTACTGTCAAATTGAGTAAAACATTACTTTTTGTTTTTGCAAACGGTACCAAATGTTTTTTTTTCAGGGAAACTCTCAAAGATGCATTTTTTCAGGCATTATTAGACATATTGCATTTTTATTTTTGGAGTTATGTTTCATAAACTGACATTTTGAGTTTGACCAATATGAGGCCAGTAAAACCTGATTTTTGTATTTTTGAACCTTTCCAAAATACTTGATTCAGGTCAAACTCACATAAATTCAATATTACAGGCTTTTTTAGACAACGTTCATGTTTGGTTTTGGAGTTATGATTATAAACCTTTCATATTTAGGTTGACAGTCACACTGTTATATTGAATAAAAACACTAACTTGTGTCTTTAGAAACCTTACAAAAGATCATTTTTCTAGTACTACTAACAAAAATACATATCTCTAGGCATTATTAGCCATTTTGCATGTGTTGTTTAGAAGTTATGTTTGAATACATTTTTATTGCTTTTTTCGCATTATCTCAGGATTCTAAGAACATTATAGTCATATTGATTAAAAAACTACTTTTTGCATTTGCAAGATTTAAAAAAGCATATGTTTCCAGTAAAACTCCCAAAGATGCATTATTTCAGGCATTATTAGCCATTTTCCATGTGTGGTGTAGGAGTTATGTTTAAATAACTGTCATATTGAGTGTTACAGTATACAGTCATATTGAGTAATACCTCATTTTTGTATTTGCAAACCATAGAAAAACAACTGTATCTAGTAAAACTCACATGTATTCAATATCACAGGCATTTTTAGACACTTTGCACGTTTGGATTAGGAATTATGTTGGAATACATTTTTATTGCTTTATTCGCATTATCTCAGGATTCTAAGTACATTACTGTCAAATTGAGTAAAACATTACTTTTTGTTTTTGCAAACGGTACCAAATGTTTTTTTTTCAGGGAAACTCTCAAAGATGCATTTTTTCAGGCATTATTAGACATATTGCATTTTTATTTTTGGAGTTATGTTTCATAAACTGACATTTTGAGTTTGACCAATATGAGGCCAGTAAAACCTGATTTTTGTATTTTTGAACCTTTCCAAAATACCTGATTCAGGTCAAACTCACATAAATTCAATATTACAGGCTTTTTTAGACAACGTTCATGTTTGGTTTTGGAGTTATGATTATAAACCTTTCATATTTAGGTTGACAGTCACACTGTTATATTGAATAAAAAAACTAACTTGTGTCTTTAGAAACCTTACAAAAGATCATTTTTCTAGTACTACTAACAAAAATACATATCTCTAGGCATTATCAGCCATTTTGCATGTGTTGTTTAGAAGTTATGTTTGAATACATTTTTATTGCTTTTATCGCATTATCTCAGGATTCTAAGAACATTATAGTCAAATTGATTAAAAAACTACTTTTTGCATTTGCAAGATTTAAAAAAGCATATGTTTCCAGTAAAACTCCCAAAGATGCATTATTTCAGGCATTATTAGCCATTTTCCATGTGTGGTGTAGGAGTTATGTTTAAATAACTGTCATATTGAGTGTTACAGTATACAGTCATATTGAGTAATACCTCATTTTTGTATTTGTAAACCATAGAAAAACAACTGTATCTAGTAAAACTCACATGTATTCAATATCATAGGCATTTTTAGACACTTTGCACGTTTGGATTAGGAATTATGTTGGAATACATTTTTATTGCTTTATTCGCATTATCTCAGGATTCTAAGTACATTACTGTCAAATTGAGTAAAACATTACTTTTTGTTTTTGCAAACGGTAACAAATGTTTTTTTTTCAGGGAAACTCTCAAAGATGCATTTTTTCAGGCATTATTAGACATATTGCATTTTTATTTTTGGAGTTATGTTTCATAAACTGACATTTTGAGTTTGACCAATATGAGGCCAGTAAAACCTGATTTTTGTATTTTTGAACCTTTCCAAAATACCTGATTCAGGTCAAACTCACATAAATTCAATATTACAGGCTTTTTTAGACAACGTTCATGTTTGGTTTTGGAGTTATGATTATAAACCTTTCATATTTAGGTTGACAGTCACACTGTTATATTGAATAAAAAAACTAACTTGTGTCTTTAGAAACCTTACAAAAGATCATTTTTCTAGTACTACTAACAAAAATACATATCTCTAGGCATTATTAGCCATTTTGCATGTGTTGTTTAGAAGTTATGTTTGAATACATTTGTATTGCTTTTTTCGCATTATCTCAGGATTCTAAGAACATTATAGTCAAATTGATTAAAAAACTACTTTTTGCATTTGCAAAATTTTAAAAAAGCATATGTTTCCAGTAAAACTCCCAAAGATGCATTATTTCAGGCATTATTAGCTATTTTCCATGTGTGGTGTAGGAGTTATGTTTAAATAACTGTCATATTGAGTGTTACAGTATACACTCATATTGAGTAATACCTCATTTTTGTATTTGCAAACCATAGAAAAACAACTGTATCTAGTAAAACTCACATGTATTCAATATCACAGGCATTTTAGACACTTTGCACGTTTGGATTAGGAATTATGTTGGAATACATTTTTATTGCTTTATTCGCATTATCTCAGGATTCTAAGTACATTACTGTCAAATTGAGTAAAACATTACTTTTTGTTTTTGCAAACGGTACCAAATGTTTTTTTTTCAGCAAAACTCTCAAAGATGCATTCCTTCAGGCATTATTAGACATATTGCATGTGTATTTTTGGAGTTATGTTTCATAAACTGACATTTTGAGTTTGACCAATATGAGGCCAGTAAAACCTGATTTTTGTATTTTTTAACCTTTCCAAAATACCTGATTCAGGTCAAACTCACATAAATTCAATTTTACAGGCTTTTTTAGACAAATTTCATGTTTGGTTTGGAGTTATGATTATAAACCTTTCATATTTAGGTTGACAGTCACACTGTTATATTGAATAAAAAAAGTAACTTGTGTCTTTAGAAACCTTACAAAAGATAATTTTTCTAGTACTACTAACAAAAATACATATCTCTAGGCATTATTAGCCATTTTGCATGTGTTGTTTAGAAGTTATGTTTGAATACATTTTTATTGCTTTTTTCGCATTATCTCAGGATTCTAAGAACATTATAGTCATATTGAGTAAAAACTACTTTTTGCATTTGCAAGATTTAAAAAAGCATATGTTTCGAGTAAAACTCCCAAAGATGCATTATTTCAGGCATTATTAGCCATTTTCCATGTGTGGTGTAGGAGTTATGTTTAAATAACTGTCATATTGAGTGTTACAGTATACAGTCATATTGAGTAATACCTCATTTTTGTATTTGCAAACCATAGAAAAACAACTGTATCTAGTAAAACTCACATGTATTCAATATCACAGGCATTTTTAGACACTTTGCACGTTTGGATTAGGAATTATGTTGGAATACATTTTTATTGCTTTATTCGCATTATCTCAGGATTCTAAGTACATTACTGTCAAATTGAGTAAAACATTACTTTTTGTTTTTGCAAACGGTACCTAAAGTTTTTTTTATCAGGGAAACTCTCAAAGATGCATTTCTTCAGGCATTATTAGACATAGTGCATGTGTATTTTGGGAGTTATGTTTCATAAACTGACATTTTGAGTTTGACCAATATGAGGCCAGTAAAACCTGATTTTTGTATTTTTGAACCTTTCCAAAATACCTGATTCAGGTCAAACTCACATAAATTCAATATTACAGGCTTTTTTAGACAACGTTCATGTTTGGTTTTGGAGTTATGATTATAAACCTTTCATATTTAGGTTGACAGTCACACTGTTATATTGAATAAAAACACTAACTTGTGTCTTTAGAAACCTTACAAAAGATCATTTTTCTAGTACTACTAACAAAAATACATATCTCTAGGCATTATTAGCCATTTTGCATGTGTTGTTTAGAAGTTATGTTTGAATACATTTTTATTGCTTTTTTCGCATTATCTCAGGATTCTAAGAACATTATAGTCATATTGATTAAAAAACTACTTTTTGCATTTGCAAGATTTAAAAAAGCATATGTTTCCAGTAAAACTCCCAAAGATGCATTATTTCAGGCATTATTAGCCATTTTCCATGTGTGGTGTAGGAGTTATGTTTAAATAACTGTCATATTGAGTGGTACAGTATACAGTCATATTGAGTAATACCTCATTTTTGTATTTGCAAACCATAGAAAAACAACTGTATCTAGTAAAACTCACATGTATTCAATATCACAGGCATTTTTAGACACTTTGCACGTTTGGATTAGGAATTATGTTGGAATACATTTTTATTGCTTTATTCGCATTATCTCAGGATTCTATTACTGTCAAATTGAGTAAAACATTACTTTTTGTTTTTGCAAACGGTACCAAATGTTTTTTTTTCAGGGAAACTCTCAAAGATGCATTTCTTCAGGCATTATTAGACATATTGCATGTGTATTTTTGGAGTTATGTTTTATAAACTGACATTTTGAGTTTGACCAATATGAGGTCAGTAAAACCTGATTTTTGTATTTTTGAACCTTTCCAAAATACCTGATTCAGGTCAAACTCACATAAATTCAATATTACAGGCTTTTTTAGACAAAGTTCATGTTTGGTTTTGGAGTTATGATTATAAACCTTTCATATTTAGGTTGACAGTCACACTGTTATATTGAATAAAAAAACTAACTTGTGTCTTTAGAAACCTTACAAAAGATCATTTTTCTAGTACTACTAACAAAAATACAAATCTCTAGGCATTATTAGCCATTTTGCATGTGTTGTTTAGAAGTTATGTTTGAATACATTTGTATTGCTTTTTTCGCATTATCTCAGGATTCTAAGAACATTATAGTCATATTGATTAAAAAACTACTTTTTGCATTTGCAAAATTTTAAAAAAGCATATGTTTCCAGTAAAACTCCCAAAGATGCATTATTTCAGGCATTATTAGCTATTTTCCATGTGTGGTGTAGGAGTTATGTTTAAATAACTGTCATATTGAGTGTTACAGTATACAGTCATATTGAGTAATACCTCATTTTTGTATTTGCAAACCATAGAAAAACAACTGTATCTAGTAAAACTCACATGTATTCAATATCACAGGCATTTTAGACACTTTGCACGTTTGGATTAGGAATTATGTTGGAATACATTTTTATTGCTTTATTCGCATTATCTCAGGATTCTAAGTACATTACTGTCAAATTGAGTAAAACATTACTTTTTGTTTTTGCAAACGGTACCAAATGTTTTTTTTTCAGGAAAACTCTCAAAGATGCATTCCTTCAGGCATTATTAGACATATTGCATGTGTATTTTTGGAGTTATGTTTCATAAACTGACATTTTGAGTTTGACCAATATGAGGCCAGTAAAACCTGATTTTTGTATTTTTTAACCTTTCCAAAATACCTGATTCAGGTCAAACTCACATAAATTCAATATTACAGGCTTTTTTAGACAAATTTCATGTTTGGTTTGGAGTTATGATTATAAACCTTTCATATTTAGGTTGACAGTCACACTGTTATATTGAATAAAAAAAGTAACTTGTGTCTTTAGAAACCTTACAAAAGATAATTTTTCTAGTACTACTAACAAAAATACATATCTCTAGGCATTATTAGCCATTTTGCATGTGTTGTTTAGAAGTTATGTTTGAATACATTTTTATTGCTTTTTTCGCATTATCTCAGGATTCTAAGAACATTATAGTCATATTGAGTAAAAACTACTTTTTGCATTTGCAAGATTTAAAAAAGCATATGTTTCGAGTAAAACTCCCAAAGATGCATTATTTCAGGCATTATTAGCCATTTTCCATGTGTGGTGTAGGAGTTATGTTTAAATAACTGTCATATTGAGTGTTACAGTATACAGTCATATTGAGTAATACCTCATTTTTGTATTTGCAAACCATAGAAAAACAACTGTATCTAGTAAAACTCACATGTATTCAATATCACAGGCATTTTTAGACACTTTGCACGTTTGGATTAGGAATTATGTTGGAATACATTTTTATTGCTTTATTCGCATTATCTCAGGATTCTAAGTACATTACTGTCAAATTGAGTAAAACATTACTTTTTGTTTTTGCAAACGGTACCTAAAGTTTTTTTTTCAGGGAAACTCTCAAAGATGCATTTCTTCAGGCATTATTAGACATAGTGCATGTGTATTTTTGGAGTTATGTTTCATAAACTGACATTTTGAGTTTGACCAATATGAGGCCAGTAAAACCTGATTTTTGTATTTTTGAACCTTTCCAAAATACCTGATTCAGGTCAAACTCACATAAATTCAATATTACAGGCTTTTTTAGACAACGTTCATGTTTGGTTTTGGAGTTATGATTATAAACCTTTCATATTTAGGTTGACAGTCACACTGTTATATTGAATAAAAAAACTAACTTGTGTCTTTAGAAACCTTACAAAAGATCATTTTTCTAGTACTACTAACAAAAATACATATCTCTAGGCATTATTAGCCATTTTGCATGTGTTGTTTAGAAGTTATGTTTGAATACATTTTTATTGCTTTTTTCGCATTATCTCAGGATTCTAAGAACATTATAGTCATATTGATTAAAAAACTACTTTTTGCATTTGCAAGATTTAAAAAAGCATATGTTTCCAGTAAAACTCCCAAAGATGCATTATTTCAGGCATTATTAGCCATTTTCCATGTGTGGTGTAGGAGTTATGTTTAAATAACTGTCATATTGAGTGTTACAGTATACAGTCATATTGAGTAATACCTCATTTTTGTATTTGCAAACCATAGAAAAACAAGTGTATCTAGTAAAACTCACATGTATTCAATATCACAGGCATTTTTAGACACTTTGCACGTTTGGATTAGGAATTATGTTGGAATACATTTTTATTGCTTTATTCGCATTATCTCAGGATTCTAAGTACATTACTGTCAAATTGAGTAAAACATTACTTTTTGTTTTTGCAAACGGTACCTAAAGTTTTTTTTTTCAGGGAAACTCTCAAAGATGCATTTCTTCAGGCATTATTAGACATAGTGCATGTGTATTTCGGGAGTTATGTTTCATAAACTGACATTTTGAGTTTGACCAATATGAGGCCAGTAAAACCTGATTTTTGTATTTTTGAACCTTTCCAAAATACCTGATTCAGGTCAAACTCACATAAATTCAATATTACAGGCTTTTTTAGACAACGTTCATGTTTGGTTTTGGAGTTATGATTATAAACCTTTCATATTTAGGTTGACAGTCACACTGTTATATTGAATAAAAAAACTAACTTGTGTCTTTAGAAACCTTACAAAAGATCATTTTTCTAGTACTACTAACAAAAATACATATCTCTAGGCATTATTAGCCATTTTGCATGTGTTGTTTAGAAGTTATGTTTGAATACATTTTTATTGCTTTTTCGCATTATCTCAGGATTCTAAGAACATTATAGTCATATTGATTAAAAAACTACTTTTTGCATTTGCAAGATTTAAAAAAGCATATGTTTCCAGTAAAACTCCCAAAGATGCATTATTTCAGGCATTATTAGCCATTTTCCATGTGTGGTGTAGGAGTTATGTTTAAATAACTGTCATATTGAGTGGTACAGTATACAGTCATATTGAGTAATACCTCATTTTTGTATTTGCAAACCATAGAAAAACAACTGTATCTAGTAAAACTCACATGTATTCAATATCACAGGCATTTTTAGACACTTTGCACGTTTGGATTAGGAATTATGTTGGAATACATTTTTATTGCTTTATTCGCATTATCTCAGGATTCTAAGTACATTACTGTCAAATTGAGTAAAACATTACTTTTTGTTTTTGCAAACGGTACCAAATGTTTTTTTTTCAGGGAAACTCTCAAAGATGCATTTCTTCAGGCATTATTAGACATATTGCATGTGTATTTTTGGAGTTATGTTTTATAAACTGACATTTTGAGTTTGACCAATATGAGGCCAGTAAAACCTGATTTTTGTATTTTTGAACCTTTCCAAAATACCTGACTCAGGTCAAACTCACATAAATTCAATATTACAGGCTTTTTTAGACAAAATTCATGTTTGGTCTTGGAGTTATGATTATAAACCTTTCATATTTAGGTTGACAGTCACACTGTTATATTGAATAAAAAAACTAACTTGTGTTTTTAGAAACCTTACAAAAGATCATTTTTCTAGTACTACTAACAAAAATACATATCTCTAGGCATTATTAGCCATTTTGCATGTGTTGTTTAGAAGTTATGTTTGAATACATTTTTATTGCTTTTTTCGCATTTTCTCAGGATTCTAAGAACATTATAGTCATATTGAGTAAAAAACTACTTTTTGCATTTGCAAGATTTAAAAAAGCATATGTTTCGAGTAAAACTCCCAAAGATGCATTATTTCAGGCATTATTAGCCATTTTCCATGTGTGGTGTAGGAGTTATGTTTAAATAACTGTCATATTGAGTGGTACAGTATACAGTCATATTGAGTAATACCTCATTTTTGTATTTGCAAACCATAGAAAAACAACTGTATCTAGTAAAACTCACATGTATTCAATATCACAGGCATTTTTAGACACTTTGCACGTTTGGATTAGGAATTATGTTGGAATACATTTTTATTGCTTTATTCGCATTATCTCAGGATTCTAAGTACATTACAGTCAAATTGAGTAAAACATTACTTTTTGTTTTTGCAAACGGCACCAAAAGTTTTTTTTTCAGGGAAACTCTCAAAGATGCATTTCTTCAGGCATTATTAGACATATTGCATGTGTATTTTTGGAGTTATGTTTCATAAACTGACATTTTGAGTTTGACCAATATGAGGCCAGTAAAACCTGATTTTTGTATTTTTGAACCTTTCCAAAATACCTGATTCAGGTCAAACTCACATAAATTCAATATTACAGGCTTTTTTAGACAAAGTTCATGTTTGGTTTTGGAGTTATGATTATAAACCTTTCATGTTTAGGTTGACAGTCACACTGTTATATTGAATAAAAAAACTAACTTGTGTCTTTAGAAACCTTACAAAAGATCATTTTTCTAGTACTACTAACAAAAATACATATCTCTAGGCATTATTAGCCATTTTGCATGTGTTGTTTAGAAGTTATGTTTGAATACATTTTTATTGCTTTTTTCGCATTATCTCAGGATTCTAAGAACATTATAGTCATATTGAGTAAAAAACTACTTTTTGCATTTGCAAGATTTAAAAAAGCATATGTTTCGAGTAAAACTCCCAAAGATGCATTATTTCAGGCATTATTTGCCATTTTCCATGTGTGGTGTAGGAGTTATGTTTAAATAACTGTCATATTGAGTGTTACAGTATACAGTCATATTGAGTAATACCTCATTTTTGTATTTGCAAACCATAGAAAAACAACTGTATCTAGTAAAACAAACATGTATTCAATATCACAGGAATTTTAGACACTTTGCACGTTTGGATTAGGAATTATGTTGGAGTACATTTTTATTGCTTTATTCGCATTATCTCAGGATTCTAAGTACATTACTGTCAAATTGAGTAAAACATTACTTTTTGTTTTTGCAAACGGTACCAAAAGTTTTTTTTTCAGGGAAACTCTCAAAGATGCATTTCTTCAGGCATTATTAGACATATTGCATGTGTATTTTTGGAGTTATGTTTCATAAACTGACATTTTGAGTTTGACCAATATGAGGACAGTAAAACCTGATTTTTGTATTTTTGAACCTTTCCAAAATACCTGATTCAGGTCAAACTCACATAAATTCAATATTACAGGCTTTTTTAGACAAAGTTCATGTTTGGTTTTGGAGTTATGATTATAAACCTTTCATATTTAGGTTTACAGTCACACTGTTATATTGAATAAAAAAACTAACTTGTGTCTTTAGAAACCTTACAAAAGATCATTTTTCTAGTACTACTAACAAAAATACATATCTCTAGGCATTATTAGCCATTTTGCATGTGTTGTTTAGAAGTTATGTTTGAATACATTTTTATTGCTTTTTTCGCATTATCTCAGGATTCTAAGAACATTATAGTCATATTGAGTAAAAAACTACTTTTTGCATTTGCAAGATTTAAAAAAGCATATGTTTCGAGTAAAACTCCCAAAGATGCATTATTTCAGGCATTATTAGCCATTTTCCATGTGTGGTGTAGGAGTTATGTTTAAATAACTGTCATATTGAGTGTTACAGTATACAGTCATATTGAGTAATACCTCATTTTTGTATTTGCAAACCATAGAAAAACAACTGTATCTAGTAAAACTCACATGTATTCAATATCACAGGCATTTTAGACACTTTGCACGTTTGGATTAGGAATTATTTTGGAATACATTTTTATTGCTTTATTCGCATTATCTCAGGATTCTAAGTACATTACTGTCAAATTGAGTAAAACATTACTTTTTGTTTTTGCAAACGGTACCAAATGTTTTTTTTTTTTCAGGAAAACTCTCAAAGATGCATTTCTTCAGGCATTATTAGACATATTGCATGTGTATTTTTGGAGTTATGTTTCATAAACTGACATTTTGAGTTTGACCAATATGTGGCCAGTAAAACCTGATTTTTGTATTTTTGAACCTTTCCAAAATACCTGACTCAGGTCAAACTCACATAAATTCAATATTACAGGCTTTTTTAGACAAAATTCATGTTTGGTTTTGGAGTTATGATTATAAACCTTTCATATTTAGGTTGACAGTCACACTGTTATATTGAATAAAAAAACTAACTTGTGTTTTTAGAAACCTTACAAAAGATCATTTTTCTAGTACTACTAACAAAAATACATATCTCTAGGCATTATTAGCCATTTTGCATGTGTTGTTTAGAAGTTATGTTTGAATACATTTTTATTGCTTTTTTCGCATTTTCTCAGGATTCTAAGAACATTATAGTCATATTGAGTAAAAAACTACTTTTTGCATTTGCAAGATTTAAAAAAGCATATGTTTCGAGTAAAACTCCCAAAGATGCATTATTTCAGGCATTATTAGCCATTTTCCATGTGTGGTGTAGGAGTTATGTTTAAATAACTGTCATATTGAGTGGTACAGTATACAGTCATATTGAGTAATACCTCATTTTTGTATTTGCAAACCATAGAAAAACAACTGTATCTAGTAAAACTCACATGTATTCAATATCACAGGCATTTTTAGACACTTTGCACGTTTGGATTAGGAATTATGTTGGAATACATTTTTATTGCTTTATTCGCATTATCTCAGGATTCTAAGTACATTACTGTCAAATTGAGTAAAACATTACTTTTTGTTTTTGCAAACGGTACCTAAAGTTTTTTTTTCAGGGAAACTCTCAAAGATGCATTTCTTCAGGCATTATTAGACATATTGCATGTGTATTTTTGGAGTTATGTTTCATAAACTGACATTTTGAGTTTGACCAATATGAGGCCAGTAAAACCTGATTTTTGTATTTTTGAACCTTTCCAAAATACCTGATCCAGGTCAAACTCACATAAATTCAATATTACAGGCTTTTTTAGACAAAGTTCATGTTTGGTTTTGGAGTTATGATTATAAACCTTTCATATTTAGGTTGACAGTCACACTGTTATATTGAATAAAAAAACTAACTTGTGTCTTTAGAAACCTTACAAAAGATCATTTTTCTAGTACTACTAACAAAAATACATATCTCTAGGCATTATTAGCCATTTTGCATGTGTTGTTTAGAAGTTATGTTTGAATACATTTTTATTGCTTTTTTCGCATTATCTCAGGATTCTAAGAACATTATAGTCATATTGAGTAAAAAACTACTTTTTGCATTTGCAAGATTTAAAAAAGCATATGTTTCGAGTAAAACTCCCAAAGATGCATTATTTCAGGCATTATTAGCCATTTTCCATGTGTGGTGTAGGAGTTATGTTTAAATAACTGTCATATTGAGTGTTACAGTATACAGTCATATTGAGTAATACCTCATTTTTGTATTTGCAAACCATAGAAAAACAACTGTATCTAGTAAAACTCACATGTATTCAATATCACAGGCATTTTTAGACACTTTGCACGTTTGGATTAGGAATTATGTTGGAATACATTTTTATTGATTTATTCGCATTATCTCAGGATTCTAAGTACATTACTGTCAAATTGAGTAAAACATTACTTTTTGTTTTTGCAAACGGTACCAAATGTTTTTTTTTTCAGGGAAACTCTCAAAGATGCATTTTTTCAGGCATTATTAGACATATTGCATGTGTATTTTTGGAGTTATGTTTCATAAACTGACATTTTGAGTTTGACCAATATGAGGCCAGTAAAACCTGATTTTTGTATTTTTGAACCTTTCCAAAATACTTGATTCAGGTCAAACTCACATAAATTCAATATTACAGGCTTTTTTAGACAAAGTTCATGTTTGGTTTTGGAGTTATGATTATAAATCTTTCATATTTAGGTTGACAGTCACACTGTTATATTGAATAAAAAAACTAACTTGTGTCTTTAGAAACCTTACAAAAGATCATTTTTCTAGTACTACTAACAAAAATACATATCTCTAGGCATTATTAGCCATTTTGCATGTGTTGTTTAGAAGTTATGTTTTAATACATTTGTATTGCTTTTTTCGCATTATCTCAGGATTCTAAGAACATTATAGTCATATTGATTAAAAAACTACTTTTTGCATTTGCAAGATTTAAAAAAGCATATGTTTCCAGTAAAACTCCGAAAGATGCATTATTTCAGGCATTATTAGCCATTTTCCATGTGTGGTGTAGGAGTTATGTTTAAATAACTGTCATTTTGAGTGTTACAGTATATAGTCATATTGAGTAATACCTCATTTTTGTATTTGCAAACCATAGAAAAACAACTGTATCTAGTAAAACTCACATGTATTCAATATCACAGGCATTTTTAGACACTTTGCACGTTTGGATTAGGAATTATGTTGGAATACATTTTTATTGCTTTATTCGCGATATCTCAGGATTCTAAGTACATTACTGTCAAATTGAGTAAAACATTACTTTTTGTTTTTGCAAACGGTACCAAATGTTTTTTTTTCAGGAAAACTCTCAAAGATGCATTTCTTCAGGCATTATTAGACATATTGCATGTGTATTTTTGGAGTTATGTTTCATAAACTGACATTTTGAGTTTGACCAATATGAGGCCAGTAAAACCAGATTTTTGTATTTTTGAACCTTTCCAAAATACCTGATTCAGGTCAAACTCATATAAATTCAATATTACAGGCTTTTTTAGACAAATTTCATGTTTGGTTTTGGAGTTATGATTATAAACCTTTCATATTTAGGTTGACAGTCACACTGTTATATTGAATAAAAAAACTAACTTGTGTCTTTAGAAACCTTACAAAAGATCATTTTTCTAGTACTACTAACAAAAATACATATCTCCAGGCATTATTAGCCATTTTGCATGTGTTGTTTAGAAGTTATGTTTGAATACATTTTTATTGCTTTTTTCGCATTATCTCAGGATTCTAAGAACATTATAGTCATATTGAGTAAAAAACTACTTTTTGCATTTGCAAGATTTAAAAAAGCATATGTTTCGAGTAAAACTCCCAAAGATGCATTATTTCAGGCATTATTAGCCATTTTCCATGTGTGGTGTAGGAGTTATGTTTAAATAACTGTCATATTGAGTGTTACAGTATACAGTCATATTGAGTAATACCTCATTTTTGTATTTGCAAACCATAGAAAAACAACTGTATCTAGTAAAACTCACATGTATTCAATATCACAGGCATTTTTAGACACTTTGCACGTTTGGATTAGGAATTATGTTGGAATACATTTTTATTGCTTTATTCGCATTATCTCAGGATTCTAAGTACATTACTGTCAAATTGAGTAAAACATTACTTTTTGTTTTTGCAAACGGTACCAAATGTTTTTTTTTCAGGGAAACTCTCAAAGATGCATTTCTTCAGGCATTATTAGACATATTGCATGTGTATTTTTGGAGTTATGTTTCATCAACTGACATTTTGAGTTTGACCAATATGAGGCCAGTAAAACCTGATTTTTGTATTTTTGAACCTTTCCAAAATACCTGATTCAGGTCAAACTCACATAAATTCAATATTACAGGCTTTTTTAGACAAAGTTCATGTTTGGTTTTGGAGTTATGATTATAAACCTTTCATATTTAGGTTGACAGTCACACTGTTATATTGAATAAAAAAACTAACTTGTGTCTTTAGAAACCTTACAAAAGATCATTTTTCTAGTACTACTAACAAAAATACATATCTCTAGGCATTATTAGCCATTTTGCATGTGTTGTTTAGAAGTTATGTTTGAATACATTTGTATTGCTTTTTTCGCATTATCTCAGGATTCTAAGAACTTTATAGTCATATTGATTAAAAAACTACTTTTTGCATTTGCAAAATTTTAAAAAAGCATATGTTTCCAGTAAAACTCCCAAAGATGCATTATTTCAGGCATTATTAGCTATTTTCCATGTGTGGTGTAGGAGTTATGTTTAAATAACTGTCATATTGAGTGTTACAGTATACAGTCATATTGAGTAATACCTCATTTTTGTATTTGCAAACCATAGAAAAACAACTGTATCTAGTAAAACTCACATGTATTCAATATCACAGGCATTTTAGACACTTTGCACGTTTGGATTAGGAATTATGTTGGAATACATTTTTATTGCTTTATTCGCATTATCTCAGGATTCTAAGTACATTACTGTCAAATTGAGTAAAACATTACTTTTTGTTTTTGCAAACGGTACCAAATGTTTTTTTTTCAGGAAAACTCTCAAAGATGCATTCCTTCAGGCATTATTAGACATATTGCATGTGTATTTTTGGAGTTATGTTTCATAAACTGACATTTTGAGTTTGACCAATATGAGGCCAGTAAAACCTGATTTTTGTATTTTTTAACCTTTCCAAAATACCTGATTCAGGTCAAACTCACATAAATTCAATATTACAGGCTTTTTTAGACAAATTTCATGTTTGGTTTGGAGTTATGATTATAAACCTTTCATATTTAGGTTGACAGTCACACTGTTATATTGAATAAAAAAAGTAACTTGTGTCTTTAGAAACCTTACAAAAGATAATTTTTCTAGTACTACTAACAAAAATACATATCTCTAGGCATTATTAGCCATTTTGCATGTGTTGTTTAGAAGTTATGTTTGAATACATTTTTATTGCTTTTTTCGCATTATCTCAGGATTCTAAGAACATTATAGTCATATTGAGTAAAAACTACTTTTTGCATTTGCAAGATTTAAAAAAGCATATGTTTCGAGTAAAACTCCCAAAGATGCATTATTTCAGGCATTATTAGCCATTTTCCATGTGTGGTGTAGGAGTTATGTTTAAATAACTGTCATATTGAGTGTTACAGTATACAGTCATATTGAGTAATAC
The DNA here is from genome assembly GCF_033978795.1 of Nerophis ophidion. Taxonomy (NCBI): domain Eukaryota; kingdom Metazoa; phylum Chordata; class Actinopteri; order Syngnathiformes; family Syngnathidae; genus Nerophis; species Nerophis ophidion. The sequence continues at coordinate 20,321,099 of NC_084636.1, forward strand.
CTCATTTTTGTATTTGCAAACCATAGAAAAACAACTGTATCTAGTAAAACTCACATGTATTCAATATCACAGGCATTTTTAGACACTTTGCACGTTTGGATTAGGAATTATGTTGGAATACATTTTTATTGCTTTATTCGCATTATCTCAGGATTCTAAGTACATTACTGTCAAATTGAGTAAAACATTACTTTTTGTTTTTGCAAACGGTACCAAATGTTTTTTTTTCAGGGAAACTCTCAAAGATGCATTTCTTCAGGCATTATTAGACATATTGCATGTGTATTTTTGGAGTTATGTTTCATAAACTGACATTTTGAGTTTGACCAATATGAGGCCAGTAAAACCTGATTTTTGTATTTTTGAACCTTTCCAAAATACCTGATTCAGGTCAAACTCACATAAATTCAATATTACAGGCTTTTTTAGACAAAGTTCATGTTTGGTTTTGGAGTTATGATTATAAACCTTTCATATTTAGGTTGACAGTCACACTGTTATATTGAATAAAAAAACTAACTTGTGTCTTTAGAAACCTTACAAAAGATCATTTTTCTAGTACTACTAACAAAAATACATATCTCTAGGCATTATTAGCCATTTTGCATGTGTTGTTTAGAAGTTATGTTTGAATACATTTGTATTGCTTTTTTCGCATTATCTCAGGATTCTAAGAACTTTATAGTCATATTGATTAAAAAACTACTTTTTGCATTTGCAAAATTTCAAAAAAGCATATGTTTCCAGTAAAACTCCCAAAGATGCATTATTTCAGGCATTATTAGCTATTTTCCATGTGTGGTGTAGGAGTTATGTTTAAATAACTGTCATATTGAGTGTTACAGTATACACTCATATTGAGTAATACCTCATTTTTGTATTTGCAAACCATAGAAAAACAACTGTATCTAGTGAAACTCACATGTATTCAATATCACAGGCATTTTTAGACACTTTGCACGTTTGGATTAGGAATTATGTTGGAATACATTTTTATTGCTTTATTCGCATTATCTCAGGATTCTAAGTACATTACTGTCAAATTGAGTAAAACATTACTTTTTGTTTTTGCAAACGGTACCTAAAGTTTTTTTTTCAGGGAAACTCTCAAAGATGCATTTCTTCAGGCATTATTAGACATATTGCATGTGTATTTTTGGAGTTATGTTTCATAAACTGACATTTTGAGTTTGACCAATATGAGGCCAGTAAAACCTGATTTTTGTATTTTTGAACCTTTCCAAAATACCTGATCCAGGTCAAACTCACATAAATTCAATATTACAGGCTTTTTTAGACAAATTTCATGTTTGGTTTTGGAGTTATGATTATAAACCTTTCATATTTAGGTTGACAGTCACACTGTTATATTGAATAAAAAAACTAACTTGTGTCTTTAGAAACCTTACAAAAGATCATTTTTCTAGTACTACTAACAAAAATACATATCTCTAGGCATTATTAGCCATTTTGCATGTGTTGTTTAGAAGTTATGTTTGAATA